>NW_015374334.1:3226-28454 GCF_001272555.1 Dufourea novaeangliae | reverse complement strand
CCGTCCTTTCTTGTTCCCTTTCAGATTCCTCATTATCCTCCATCTTACCAGATTTCTTCTTCTTCCTCTACCTCCTCCCTTGGTCTAGTCCTATCCACATCCTGGGTGAATTCCTTTATTCCTTTCACCGTCAGTTGGGGAATATCCTCTTCCTCCAGTATCGCTTTTCGCAGCCTCTTAAAGCGCATCTCCATCAATCCCGGGCATCTCATTAATATGTGTTCTGCTGTTTCCACCGCATCTTCATCACAGAACTCACACGTCTCTTCCTGCAATTCCCCCATCCTTGTTAAGTGATGGTTTAGGATGGCATGTCCTGTTAGGATACCTGCCACCCTTCTTGTATCTTCACGCGGAAGATCCATCAGATCCCTCCAATTTTTGTAAACGGGGTTCTGCCCGATCATTGCTTTGGCTACCCTGCATCCCTCTGCCGAGTCCCATTTTCGTTTTCTTTCTCCCTCGCGCCATCGCTTCCTACCTAGAGCGGAAACTGCTTCCGCTAGCGGTACTTGCCTAGGTACCCCTTCTGGTGGGGCCCTCCTAGAGCCTAGATTTGCCAGTTTGTCTGCCTGCTCGTTTCCTGGAATGCCTCTGTGGCCCGGCACCCAGCATAACGTTAGCTTATTTCCTCTTGACGCTAGCTCATTAAGATGCTCCTTGCATCTCTTGGTAGTCAGTGAGGTATGCATGAGCTTCTGAATGCTCAGCAACACCGCCTGGCTGTCTGTAAAAATTCTTACTTCTTTTTGTCTCGTACCCCTATCCATTAATAATTTTGCACATTTCATTATCGCGAATGCTTCCGCTTGGAAGACTGTTACGTCTTTTCCTAGGCTTGCATAATGCCTACCCATCTTCCCATCCGTCCATCCTGGTCCTGCCAGATCGTTTCTTCCTGATCCGTCCGTGTACCAATCAATATGACTCCCTGCTAATATCTTATTACCCTTCCATTGTTCCCTAGTAGGAATTATTACCTGAAAATTTTGTTCCGGAATCATGCTCGGAGCGCATCTGTCCTGTTCCATGTCCATCATTTCGTTCATCTCTCTGTTCGCCTCGTTCTGCATTATTGACGCGTGTCCATAGTTATTTCCCGTCCAGCTGTTCCAGCACTTTAATCTATGTGCTGTTCTTACTGCGATATCTAGAATCACAATATCTAACGGAGTTGTATTCGTTAGTACCTCCATTGCTCTCAATGGAGTGGTACTTAACGAACCCAGAGCTCTCCTGAGTGCCAATCCCTGGAGGCTATTTAGTTTATTCTTCACGGTGGTCATTTTGGCAGCTTGCCACCATGCAATCGCCCCATGGGTCACCCTCGGCACCACTATGGATTTATATATCCAGTTTGCGATGCGAGGGGAAAAACCCCATGTCCCATCTATGGCTCTACTCACCATATATATGTTATTTTTTCCGCATGCCACTTTGT
Source organism: Dufourea novaeangliae (assembly GCF_001272555.1). Classification (NCBI taxonomy): domain Eukaryota; kingdom Metazoa; phylum Arthropoda; class Insecta; order Hymenoptera; family Halictidae; genus Dufourea; species Dufourea novaeangliae. The sequence continues at coordinate 27,013 of NW_015374334.1, read as the reverse complement.
TGAAGACATGTCTTCTCCATAATAACTTCTTGGTGAACGTAACTCCTAAAAATTTCACCTCGTCCACCAGTTTTAAATCCTTTCCCTCGTACCTTAGAGGTTCCGTTGCTGGTATCTTGATACGTTTGGTAAAGCGTACCACTTCCAATTTGTCCGAATTGACTGATAACCCCATACTGTCGCACCATATCTTCAAAATTTCCAATGCTTCTTGGGCCTTGTCATGCGCCTCGTGTATATCACTACTAATTGCTAAAAAGACTACGTCATCCGCATACGCTGATATGGTCACCCCACATCCTTCTAGCGCATGCAGTAACGAATTAATCGCCAAACCTGCGTACCAGACCCGAACCAAAGGAGTACACAAGCATGGTAGTGCAAGCGAGATTCTCTGTTTACGGAGCAGCCTCCCGACTACTCCGTACCCTTGCACGCACGAGTCTTTCTCCAAATCCTACTTACCAGGCAAAGACTAAACACGTCCGATATCTGGCTTCTCAATAGAAACCAGAGGGATCGGCAAACAGTCTTAGTGTACAGACCCACTGCCCGTACCATAGGTACAGACCCACTGCCCATACCCCAAGTCTGTGTAGAGAATCAACGAGCAAAATGAATTAATAATAACTTCGTATGCACAATGGATGGTCACAATTTAAGTTTATTAATAGATAGACTAAAATTAATAATAAACGATGTGATGATGAATATGAATATACCAATGAATATTGAATTATGATTTAAGTGTAACTTACAATAACTTAACGCAATGGTAGACGCTTTGAGGATGTAGACGTTGATCGATGTCTTCTTTCGATGGAATAACTGATTGGAAAAAATTTTTTCATTATACAATACACATAGAATACATAATATGCACAGTATAGAAATCACAGTATAGAAATCACAGTAAATAAATCACAATAAATGAATCACAGTACATAAGAAGATAAATATCGAAGCCAATGGTTCTCGAACATCTGTAATATACAAGGAATTAGTAACAAGAGAGGGGACACAACTATATGCACAGTAAATAAATTAATAATATGCAGAGTAAATAAATTGATGGTCGTCGAATGCCTGCAACAAACAATGGGTTAGTAACAAGAGAAAGGACGAGTATGAGACGCGCGCCCACCCAACCAAGTGAGGAAGCTAACGCCGTTATGTATTGGGCGTACGCAGGTTTGTTCCTGTTGAATTGTTTTTGCCGACTTGAACGACCTTCCTTGAACGACCCAAACACCGGATGGTACAGCCAGGTACGGCTATAGTACACGGCGTACACGGCTAGGTCAATAAACTGTGTGACGCAACGTCACTAGTGCGTTGGACCGACGGAGAGCACCGATACCGCGGCACGCTCTACCGTACTCTCTCGCTCGCACACCTCTCCTTATAGACATAGACCACTGAAATTCCTCAGCACGCGTCGACACCGACAGAGAGCACCGATACTGCGGCTCGCTCTATCGCTCTCGCTCTCTCCCTTTCGCCCGCTCCGATCATCTTCGGCCTCGTTCGATACGCGTCGACACCGACGAAGAGCACCGATACCGCAACTTGTGCTACCGCTCTCGTTTATTTATGATGTTCATATTCCCCAAATAAATATCATACTTAACTAATTTGTTTAAGCGACATGTTCCTTTTAAAGATTTAGCTCTCCAGTATAAATCCCTAAGACCCTTATTTATTATTCATTTCACAAAATAATTGCAAATATGAAACTTTTTTACCTCTTCTTGAACATTCTAATTTCATAGCCCTAAACTGGGTACCTGAAAGTATTTCATTGAATTTGTGTAAAAGATTTTACTACTTCCTAAAAGATTCCGTGTGATATTTGATAGCATAAAAAACAATGTGCCGATACAGGGTTTCGATTTATTTACGAAACTAATCTGACCAGTTGCTGCATTCTTTGACACTAATTTTCAAGAAAATAAAACTTCTGTATTTCACTTAATTTGAGAGACACGTAGCTGAATATTAACATACGTTCATTATTTAATTACTCGCAATAAATAAAATTTTTGGAAGTAAATAACGTGTAAGTAAATTCATATGTAAAAATTTACCAATTGCCAGAAAGTAATTGTTCGTGCGTATTAAAATTCTTACAATAGGCAGTAAAACTATTCACACTCCCATATAAATTATAAATATGTAGATGTTAATGAAAGCGGTGTATATATTCTTCCACGTGTAGATTTGATAAACTATTTATGAAACTATATCTATTCTGAATTTATCTGTTACAAATATACAAATGTAAAGCAAAATATAAAAGCGAATAAAACAAGAACATGTAAAAAGTAACATTAATAAAAATGTCCATTAACGATGCATTTAGAATAAATTGTCTTGTAGTTAAGTGAAAAAATATATACTTTTCCGTTTCATGTTTCATGACTGTCATATTTATCCCTTAACCTTAAACTGAAGCATCGGATATTTTTATTCTCGTGAAATCATATAGATACACGTAATATGAATGGAATATATAACACTTCATTTGTGCTAATAATACTCAGAATTCATGCTTTATCGGTAACGTCGGGTATTGACACTAAAATGGTAACAGGGCTACGTAGCCCTATGAACGTGGGACAGAAAAAAACATTGGATGATAGGTCTATTCTATACCTAGTCGGTGGTTGTATCGTTTAGGGGGACACATTCTGTAATGCATATATATTTTTGCAAGTGGAGGTGTTTCGGAGATTTGAAGGTCAATTTCGGTTTTTTAAATGGAATGCTATATTTTTTATGCCAAAATATCGAAGAGCGTTAAATTTGGAGTAAAAAAGTAATAATATCAGCCGTAAACCTAATAATCAACGAATAATTTCACTTTGTCTCTTGAAAATGGTCTGTACGTAATATCAAATTGAAGATTCAATACTCCATACCAGTAAAGATTTTCGTAAGACTAAGGCCGGTATTCATAGTCGCTGCGTATTCTTATGCATTTGCTTAAGAACACGGTCGCATATACAGGTCCGAACTCCCGTGGTGAGGGTAATCCCTTAATAAAGACCAAAATTTCATGAATCTTCCGCTAGCTACACAGAGCTGCAATCGATGCGTCCATACAAAAACGCATGCTGATGCAGCGCACGGTCGCATACCTCGTCGGTGCTGTTGCGCCACTTTTTCCCCTAGTGGAAGCCGACTTTGCTCGTGGGTGTACTCTCACGAGTAAACTTGGCTTCTTCTAGGGAAAAAAGTTATGTAAGGAAATATTTATGCCAAATTAACATTGGATTTAACATTTATATCAGTAGTTGAAATAAATTTATCAAGTGGCGGAAGGTTTTTCCCCCTTCCCCTTCATCACTTTTTCCCCTAGCGGAAGCCGAGTTTGCTCGCGAGTGAATATGCCTTATGCATACATAGTCCTCTAGGGTCTGGAGTGTCAAAATGATCAAAAGTGCTCAGCTGAAGTGCACTCCATTCAACTCCATTGATGAGATCAGTCGATCGAACTTCGAAGTTCCTTCGTCCCTTCGTGTGTATTGTGGTAGCTTAATCGTGTCGAAATGTTTGGTAAACATTGTAATTTTATTCTTGACTATAATATTTCACACAACGATCGTTTTAATTACACCTCGTTTATGCTTATAACTTATCACAGAAATTTATTTCCTACTTGTAATATTTACATTGAATTTTCTTTAGGTTGTTGCTGGTGTTGTTCTGCTTTACGTCCTCGATATAAAAGACTCGTTGACAATATTTTCCCGGTGAATCCAGAGGTAACATTCTTTACTGTTTATTTATTGTCAAATAGTTACACTATCATCATACATTTATGTATGTAACAAATCTAAAATTATAGCTTTCCTGTTATATAATACATCTTGTATATAATTAATGTCAATAGTCTTGGCAGTTCTGCACAAGTTTTTAACAAATTATGAATTATTGGAGATAAAAAATAATTTCAAATTGTTTATAATCATAAATATATTGCAATCATTTCTACATTTTCAATGCAATATTATTTAAAGACTGCAAAACGATCATATATGATTTTTGTTAAAAAATATTAATTTTAGATTAGTATTCTAAAAATTAACTTATAATTTATTATGCATTGATCAAAGTATTTCTCCTTATGATGCCTGTTTATTATACTGTTGGCTATCAGAAATATCATATTCTGTAGTAAACTTGTTTCAAAATTTTATCTCTACCATGTTTTGTTCTAAATCACAAAATATAATTGTTTTATTTATAATTATTACATATGATTATATTTTGTAGTCAGCATAAGTATAAATATTAGTACATTTGGTATACAAGTTTGTCTAGATAGTCATACAGACTATAAAGGATTACGAAAAAATGTAGTAACAGGGAACATTTAATTTAATGAATTGTTTCAAGTTGAATTTGATATAAATAGTTTAATGGAGTAATAATATGTAAATTAATATATGAAATTTATATTTGTTAACATCTACTATGACACAAATACTACTATTCGTTTTAATAAATAATGTACTACTTTTGATAACTAGGATGGCTTGGTCAAAAATAATATGGAAAAGTTAACCTTTTATTCATTAAGTAGTCCTGAAAAACTAGATAGGATCGGAGAGTATTTGTTTCAAAGGGCTTCCAGAGATATTTACAGGTATGAGATAAGTGGTCTCAATGACATAATTATGCGTAATTAAACTTATAACTGCAAGTAGTGCAGACTCATGTGATTTATGTAAATTGTTGTTTACTTATGTTATATGCAAGTCATATCAATAATTATATGTTACAGTCTTGGGAAAACTAATTTTACTATCAGGATATAGTAGGTACCTTTTATATTTCAGTAATAAAATTAATACAAATGTATATTAACAGGAGAAGAAATGGATTTGTTGTTATTGCTATGGAAGCCATGGATCAACTCTTAGTAGCATGTCATGCCAAAACTTTGAATTTATTTGTTGAAAGCTTCTTAAAAATGGTACAAAAATTATTGGAATCCACAGATCCACAGTTACAAATATTGGCAACCCAATCTGTAAGTTCAAAAGAGTACTATTAAATATTTCCATTTGATTATGATTACATATGTTATTATTATTATAATTATGTGTTATATGATTACTACTCTTTTGTTGATGCATTAAATAATTACATCTTTGACATCTTTGAATGTAGTTGAACAAAGTGCTGGCTTCTTCCAGTTTGTCCGATTTGCCAACATCGAACAAGATACGCCGTCTTATCACACACGTTACGATTTCTTTGTATCAAAGTACTCTGCAATGTGCCACTCCAATAACGATGACTCTGCGATCCGCAAACAAATACGACTTGCTGGAATTCAAGGATTACAGGCATGGTTTCTTAATATTCTTTTAGTTCATACCTTGTTACCTTATTTTCATATATATTTATTACGTAATAATTTTAGTGTATTTTCGTTAGATATTTGAAACTTACTTCTACCTTTAATATTTCAATGCATAAGTTAGTAATTCCCATAAAAAAATTAATATTTTTGTATCCCATTGAGTAGTTAACATTTTTTATGTAGGGTGTAGTAAGAAGAACGCTTTCGGATGATCTAGTGGAAAATATTTGGGAACCTGTTCATATGGATAAAATAGTTCCTTCGCTATTGTATAATATGCAAAATTCCAGGTAATATATTCAGAGGAAAGTGAAACAGGCATATAGTATATGTAATGTTATTTTATTCTTGTTATACTGTATTCGCACTTTGGTCTGTTAGATATTCGAATAAAGAAGATGCAACACCAGATAGTCCAACAGAAGAGCGATCAGATCCACCACAATTTGCAGAAACTTGTATGCGAGAACTTGTTGGACGAGCATCGTTTGGTCACATCCGATGTGTTATTAGGCCAGTATTAAGGTTTGTAAATGTTCGCATTTAACGACAGAAAATATTACGATCAAATTGTTATATATTTGTTAATTAGTAACAATTTATCAACACAGATATTCAAAGAATAAAATTTACTTGCAGACATTTAGATAATCATCAACTATGGGTTCCTAATTATTTTGCAATTCATACATTTAGGATAATTATGTTTTCCATTCAGGTTAGTTGAAAATATGTTGAGTCATGAAAGCATAATCTTTAATAAACACGTGAAAATATAATGTATTTGTTTGTAGTCTCAGTATTCTTATACAGTTGTGGAAGCATTAATGACTCATCTTGACGACCACTCAAAGTCATCTCCAAAAATTCGAACAAATATCGCAGATACTTTATCTAAAATTATTTCAATTGCAGCTGGTGAAAGTGTTGGTAAATTTCAATGAATAATGTGAAAGAAAAAAAATTACTTAATGTGTATCGTTTTCAAATTTTTTTTAAACAAACTTTCCTTTTAGGTCCATCTGTTTTGGAAATAATAAATTCTTTACTATCTCATCTCCGAGTTAGTGTAACAAGAAACCAACCATCCAGTAGCGATGAACAATTGTATCAAGAAGCTCTGATTAATGCTCTAGGAGAATTTGCAAATCATCTTCCAGACTATCAGAAAATAGAAATCATGATGTTTATTATGAGTAAAGTTCCATATAGTCAACCAGATCGTATAGTTTCAGTTGGGAAAGCGGACGTATTACTTCAAAGTATTCTTTTAAAGTCTCTTTTAAAGGTAGTTTATGTACAATTTACTACATGAAAATACTAAAAAAATTCAGCTGTTAGTACATTTATTATTCTGTCTGTTTTTAATTATTCCCAGGTTGGCACAAAGTATCAAACTATACATTTGAACACAACATTCCCGCCTAGCTTTTTAGAACCATTATTAAGAATGTCACTCGCAGCAGATGCTGAAATGCGACTTTTGGTGCAAAAGATTTTTCATACTTTAATTGACAGACATCAGAACATTACAAAACTTGCAAAACCTACGTAAGTTATTATTAATATATTTAAAAAATCTTTAAACATTAGTTCAATGGAAATTAATAAACGTTGGATTGCCTTGTATTTGTTAAACAGAGTAAACATAGCACCCCTTGATCTAACTATTGATAAAGCATCCAGACCGGATGTGATCTTTATTCGGAAGCACGGCCCGGAAATTTATTTGGCATTGTACGAATCGTTAGAATTAACAAGTAATACAGTCGAGAACGTGGAATCTATATATACAACATTGGCGTTACTTGCTGTGGAGTTAGCTTCAGAAGAAACGGTATTGGAGTTGCTAAGACTAGTGCTGAGTCTTCAAGATTTAGCTTTAACAAGTGGCCAAATCAGTGTTTCGCTCAAATTCAACCTGCACAGTATTGTCATCAGTTTACTGGTATTGATATCGAATGTTTGTAATATAACTTCACTCATGGATTATGCGAACAAAGTAAGTTCCTATTTATTTAATTTATGAAGACGTTCTACTAACATATTATCAAATTTTTCATTTAAACATTTTAAGATTGTAGAGACACGACAGAAGGAAGCGCCACACCTGTTGCCAGATTTACAGTCTCAATATGACACTGGTTTATCCTCAAGATTAGCACCAGGTTTATTAGTTGATCAAACTGTTTTAAGTGAATGTTTGAAAGGAGCTGGTCTGGACAGTGGGAAGCTACAGCAAGGTTCTGGCTACAGTAGTACTTCTCTACAACATCGGTAGTGTCCATCGTTTTGTTTTGAGTTTTTCTGCTCTTTTCATACTCCATTTAAACGTGGGATCATGAATGAATAATATTAAATTATTGTTTTTAGACATTCGTGGGTTGAGAGTGCTGGACGAAATTCGTTAGCCGATATTAATTCCGGTGGTACCGAATTGGACAGCGGTGGCTCATCTCCTGGTGTTCAAAAGGTACATACTTGTTAGTTATAGTTACAGTATATTTTTAACCTCTTTTTGACATTCATAACACTTCCATTATATAGAAATTACCGGGAGAAGAGTTGACATTTGAAAGTATGAAACGAATTCTAACAGAAAATAATAATAACCACGTGATGGAAGAAGAAAAGCGATTGCAATTATCACACTTCTTCAGAAACGCTCCATTCCAAGATTTGGTGTCAAAGACTCAACCAAAGGTACGGAAATATTGATTTATCTATCTTTATTGATAAAATAATATAAATTGCTTCTAATGGTTTGGACAATTTTACAGCATGTTGTTCTCCAAAGTAAATTATCAGAAATATTTAACACGTTAGCCGTCGATCCACGAAATACTTCTCAACCAGGCGGACCACCAACAGATACCAAACCCAGTCAAGCGCCAGCTTATGAAATACATTTCCCGGAATTGTTTGTTTATTAGATCAGTATATGTTCATGGAAGTGTAAATAGTTCTATGCTACTGTGATTGTCGATTGTTTAATCATAATTTCGTTAAGTTATTTATATATTTACATTGGAAGTAGATATATAAAGAAGTTTGCACTGTTTACATGTAGTGCATTTTAATAACTTTATTAATCTCTATTTATGTAGTCTAAATTATTCTCAGTTATATAAACATACATAAATAGTGTGGGATTATCATCTTTCTGTTTGTACAACTAATTACGAAACACCCTGTATATATTTATGCTTAATTTATGAAAGAATTAACAATTATTCTTATCGTTAATCCAATTGGTAAATAATAAACGTTATATCGATTTTTATATCATTTTCTGATATATTATAATAATTTGTACAAATACTTGAAGTGAATTGGAGGTGTTACGTTTCCACTCGTGACCTTCATGAAATAACACTACTGATATATTCTACATTGTTGACATTATTGACTCATCAGTCGAATACTAACACTACAATCTTATGTTGAAGAGATGTACTTTATTGTTGCATACCACTGGTGTAACTTGTATAAAAATGTATACAAGATTTTAGGTGAACATAATGTATACATAATAGAGAGTACTAACATTGTAAAAAAAGTGAAATATCTATGTAAATTGTATTTAAAATAATAGTAGTTCAAATCCGTCAAGTCTTTGGGAGTCTATTAATGGGAACATAATCATGGACTAATAAACACACGTTCACACTTCAAAACAAGAACATTTTTTTTATTGAATTTTTGCATGTAAAGGTCCATACTATTATAATATCAGTACAATTGTTCTTCTCTGCATTATTGCAAGATTTTGTACAAAATAACCAGGTGATTACCAAGTACTAAGGAATTGGAATGAACATAGATGTCAGATTATATGTATATCAAATGGTTTAAAATTTATTTAATTCAATTACTCATAATAGAAATGCTACATATCAACATGAAATGGAATAATGTAAACGGTTAATCTTATCCAGACATAAAAGAATGCAAGAGATATTTTTATACTCCTCATCAATTGGTCATTGAACATTTGTGTACAATTGCAATTTATAGCATATTTAATGGTGCAATAGTAGAACACAGAAATTAAAGTCTTAAATTTTTTCATCCTTACGAGCAATCGAATTAAGGTTAGTATGCAAAACATACCACTCGTACAATGACTACTTAAGGTAATGCAATTTGAAGCTTTTAATTATCAGTGGTTCTGATGTGTGTACATAGTTAATTTGGTTCACCCTGGAAAACTCTTCATGGTTCCACCTTCAACAATTCCACATCAAAGATAAGGACAGCATTTGGTGGAATAGTGTATCTTTGTCAAGGATAATATAACAAACATATTACACATATAATAAACTAAAAGATCTGTTATGATATTGGAGTAAATAGTAATACGTGTTAAATTATAATAAATTTGTTGTTTCTAATCGATATCAGTTAAGTGATCATTTGCCATAATATGGTGAAATGAATTTTTATAAATAACTTTTGACTAATTCAGTATACAATACCATTAGAAATTATAATTAAAATTCCAATTATTTATAGAAATTTTACATATCCTGTCTTATTCATTATGAAGAAAAATAACTTTACCAAAAGAAATAACTATTTAAAACATAATTCAAATCAATTTCTCACTATCCAACATGTTTTTATATACACTTATATCTTTTGAAACAAACCTACACTACAAGTAATAATATTATAAATATTTATTTCATATTAAAGGATATACGCCAGGATGTCCTCGGCTACCATAGGCATAGTCTGGCGAGCAAGTTAACTTAGAACGCTCGCCGACAGACATTTGAGCAATTCCTTGCTCCCATCCTTTAATAACTTCTCCTTTACCTATTTTGAATTTAAATGGTATGCCACGGTCCCTGCTTGAGTCAAACTTTTTTCCATTGTCAAGGAAACCTATTAGACATTTAATAGGCATAATTTAAAACTTTTTAACAAATACTTCTTTGGTATTAACAGATGAGATTCTCTGTTTAAATAACTTGCAGATTTATGTATATATGTTGATATATATGTTCAACAGTGACCATGCTGTATCTGTTTATAAGCTACTCTATAAATATGTTATACAAGAAATCGAGTGTTTATTAATATTCACATAACAGTATTCAAATAATAAAGAATATAAAGAGTTTAATTATTTTTATAGTTCACGTTCTACATACAAGCGAAATATCCAGATATGAACTATTAAACACGTTTACCTACCTGTATAGTCGACAATTACAGTCTGTCCCAGTTTTGGATATGTCTCGCCTGCACATACGAAACATTGTTTATAAAGAATATTTGATTTTAACTGAAGAGTACTGATTACTGAAATCCTACAAAATTCGATGAATGCATTAACAAACATTCGAAATCATTCTTATTTGGAAGAGTCCCCGTAGACGAGTAATGCTTTTCATAGAATTTCAGATTGTAAATAAATCTGCGTCGATATGACTGCGGCATATTTTAATCGGAGTATGATTAAAACGATTTGACCAAAGTAAGTAGTTTGGAAGATGAAGAAATGGGTAAATAAATCGAACCGAAAGTAACAAAAATTGCAAAAGAACAGGAAATCAACACGAAATATCGTGTACAGAATAATTACCATCCCCATTAAAAATAACTTCTATCTCCACGCCCATGATTACGTATTTTCTGTCACAGAAATCGGTTCTTCGATGAAGAAACGATAAATCTTGCTACGAAAAGCCGGGCGGTTTGTACCGGTAAGCAAAATTCACGTAAACGTGGTCCTTGTGGCTATCAAATGGCGATGCCAGTCCAATGCTGTTCGTTGAATTGCGTTAATATAACAAGGTACCTGCAGTCGCCTGCAGATACCCTCGGGAAAGAAATTTTAACTGGAAAAGCCGCCGGTAGGTTCTCTGCTATCTCACAACTTCCGGTTAACATACGACGGATCAATGGCAATATTTCCGACCGTGGTAAATTTAAACCACACACTTCTTTGTTCATTCATTTTAACTTCCGCACAAAAATTGTGTTGCTTTGCAAAAACTGACTTGTTTTCCAATTTAGTGTTGTTTATGCTCACGGGATTAATTATAGAATGTTTTATAAAGAACTATTAATTTTCATACATTTTATTACTATTTTCATGTATAAAATTAATAAGTAGGATAACTTAATAAGTACATATGCAATATTATATGGAATTTTTATGTATCACAACTATTTTAATGTATATAAACACATAAGCACACAACAGAAAATACTTAAAGACTATGTATTTGTAAAATAAATAAAAAATTCTGTAGATTATATAAAGTTGTAAATTATAAACAGTCACATTATTTATAATTATATCTTTATGTATCTAGTAAAATGTACCCAAATAAGAACAACTATGTTACTCCATTATTTTATGTCACTGGTTAAGATACAATCTGTGAAGTACCTATTATACTTAGTAACTAAGTAGACAGCAGATAAATCTTTATACTTTAAAATCAAGTACATTTTAATTGGTGCAAAAGTAATACCCCGTAACTTATGCCAACTCCATTTAAGATCATTAAAACATTATCAATAATTACTATACAATAATAAACAGCACGATAGTTTAAAAATATAAAATTTGTAAGTCTAAAAAAAGGTATAACAGTTTTTAAATGCATTCAATGATCATTGTATATAACTTAATGTAATAATACTGATATAAATATTAAAATCTATGATTTCTTTGTATCTACATCATATATTCTTTCTAATAAAGCTGACGATATACTTCCAGGTATTCTTTGATGTTGCCTTATTAAATTATTAAGTTCATCTGCAACCTGAAAGTAATGATAATAACAACTGTAAAGTATCCAGATAGCTATACCATATAATATTATTACACATTTACTATTATTACTATGTGTATTTCTATTTACCTTTACTTGTAATTCCTCTGGTGTGAGGCTTCCATCATATGGAATTGGTTTACCAACATATGTTGTTAATTTAACTGGAAATCCACCATAAATGGGAACAAAAGGAAACCTTGTTGCAGCATATATTCTCAACCACATTCTTCTACCCCAACTTATGGTTCTAAATGCTTCTCTAACATTTTTTGTAAAGAAAGGTATTATGCACTGTTACAAAAATATTAATGTTTCAAACTGGTCCCGATACAAAGAAAGAGATATAACAATAAAATGACATACCACTTTCGCATCTAATGCAACCTTAGCAAATCCCACTCGTTTCTTCCACATCAGGTGATAATAAGAATCTCCAAACTGAGCTTCGTATACACCACCAGGTGAAATAGCAAGCATGTTACCTTCTTTCAGAATATTAGAACATATCTGAACAGTACCAGGTATGACTTTTAACACATCAGAAATTATGGACCATCCAGGACATTTAAAAAGAAATCTATCTGCTACTGTATGGATTAATTTTGAATTTGTAAGCAATACTTTCGATATGAAATAATAAAGATCCACTGGAATTGCTCCATGATAATATACAAAAAGTACTGGTTGATTTTCTGGTATATTTTCCAATCCAATCACTTTGTACCCTAAAGAAAGCTTCATTTTAATCATAAAAACATTATGAACCCTAAACATTCAAGAGTATACATTATATTATGTAGTATTTAATACAGCATAGTATGTACAATCATTACATACCATACCATATCCAACCATGGGCATCCCAAACTGCAGCTACTACATTACGAGCTGCATTTCTCCAGTCAGTTTCATATGCACTTCTTAGTCTAGCTCTATCAATGTAAGATACCACATATTTATATATATATATAAAGTATTTGATTTGTTGAATATATTTGAACTGGTAAATACATACCTATGTAACTTGTATACATATAATATTAATGCTGTCAGATATAGTAATGCTGCGATCACAAGTGGTAGTAAAAATGTTATCAACAGTGGCATTAAAAGCCATGATAACCAAAGTGTAAAATCCACATCGATATACTCAACTAAAAATAATATTTTCATGAACTAATTATTAATATATAGCTTGACTATAATATAACATATAAATAAATACATAAATGAAATCTATAAATGATATTAGATAAACATCTACATAAAATTTGATCACGTATTAAAAATATATAATAACCGACCAAAATAAAAATTTGTAACAACTAAACATGCTTATAACATTATGGATTTTTTCTTGCAAATTGTGATGTTGGTGTTCCTTTAATATACACACATAAAACAATATGTATCAATAATATGTATAAAATAACATTTTTACCTATAGTATCTTCTAAAATTTTCCTTAAGTTCAAGATCGTAGAAAACATGTTTAGATAGTGAAAAAAAAATGAAAACAAAGGTAAATGTGTTTTTATAATTACAACAATAAATTCGATATTGCTTTATGAAACACCCACATATTCAGTACTGTCAACGCAGGAATGAGACTCAGGAATGAAATTATAATTTTCGTGTCGGCTTTTCCTGAAGCACTCATTTATATTCCGGAATAATTTGGTCAAACAGTTAATTGAATTCATAAATATTCCACTATGAGCTCTTTATACTCTGTTATTCTATGCTTTTATGTGCGTTTATTAATGTTTAATACAACACTTTATTGTTCGTGAGTCATTAAAATATTCTTGCATCAGTAATATATAAATATTTTTATTTACTGTGTGACATTGTGTATATGACAATCATTTGTTAAAAGTTTAATACAGATATGTAATTACAAAAATGCAATAAATCGACAAGTAACAACTGGTTTACGGTATCATGTATATATACATATATGTAGTACAGGCTGGAAGGCTAATATGGTAGGTTGGGTTGGGTAAAGTCAAGCCTGACTCTCGCGTTGTTGCCATTTTTACCTTCAGCACAGCTAGTACTAGAGTCGGCTGTGGCTCCGTCTATATATGTTTTTGGTCAAATCATATAGATAACACGCAATATGAATGAAATATGTGCTAATAATACTCAGATTCACTTCATTTGTGCTAATAATACTCAGATTCATACTTTATCGGTAACGTCGGGTATTGACACTAAACTGGTAACAGGGCTACGTAGCCTGCGAACGTGAGACAGAAAAAAATATTGGATGATAGGTCTATTCTATACCTCGTCGGTGACGGCAGTATCCGCTCCCTACAACCGTTTTTACGTGAGGGAATGCATTTACACACACCCCCGCCATCCTCCAATGTGGGAGGAGTGGGGCGGGGGTAGTGTGGGACTCATCCCCAATAGGGCAAGGCCCAGGGGAAATACCCACTAAACCCTCACGGTGGCCGGGCTCGGCGTTATGTGGGGAGGCACCGGGATCTCTTGCGAACACAACCGGTACCTCCCCAGCGCTAGCTCCGCCAGTTAACGGCGGAGCGCCCTCTCTGTGGTGGGGGAAGCGGGAGCTCCCCCCCCCCACCGGACCGCGGGTGCCGCAGTCCCGCGATCCCAACAGTCCCTTTTAGTCGCCTCTTACGACAGGCAGGGATTACCGTGGGCGTATTCTATTCCCCGCTACACAGGGAGGCCGCTCCCTACAACCGTGTCCCTACTTCCCAGTTCCCTACCATAAGATCGAGCAGTCCAGCGCAGTGATGCCAGGACGTGGGATTTTTCCCACGCATGCGCACTACCTAATCCTCAGTAACGTATATACTTCACTCAAATATGGGGTATCGTTAGACCCCCGTGACAATTGAAATACGGTAGAAATTATAGGAAGAGGACATTTTTAAAAGAAATAACATATTTACATGGAAATAAATGAATATATATTTTTTTATTATTTTGTACATCTGCAGCCGATTTATTACATGAATACAAACATTTGTTGCGAGAGTAAGAAAAACTGCAGAAAACCTTACTAGTATTCAAACAAGAACATTATATATAAAACATATAGTCGTGCTTTCATCAATTAATATTGAAAATTTCTGAATTTTTAATTCTGTAATAAGCTTATCGCTTTCGCGTTTGCCTATTACATTTTTTATTATCTGCGTACATTTAGTTCGTGACAATTTTAGATCCTTAACCACCTGCGGATCTGAACAGGTTTCCTTTAATAAAGGGACCATGTGATTAATTGTTTGAAAAGCTATATTGTGCTCCGCGTAAAACGCAGCTAACTTTATTTCGGCTGTTTTGACTTTATTAACATGGTCCAAATCAGAATTACTATCAACTTTTGGTAATAAAACAGATGGTGTGATATCACAGCTTTTGCTTGTATTTTTAATATGTAATTGAGTCCGCGAATGTCTAATAAGTTCTGATTTTCCGCATGCCAAGACTTTATTGCAAGCCGTGCAGAAAGCTTTTTTATTATTATCAGATTTTAACCAGTCTTTGAAAATATTATTCTTTAGCCAAGATAATTGGAATACTTTCCCTTTGTTACTTCTCTTCTTATCCGCCAATCCACTCGAACTAGGCTGCTGGTAATCCATCTTCTGGTTTCTGTCACTGTAATACACTAATATTGCACTACAATTCAATATATTATATAACATTACGCGACTCACCTTCACTTTAACGAAAAACGCGGGAAACAACTGGGAAGGGCCCCTTACGCGTACCTACTGTTGCACATAGATACATCCATGGAAACAACCGCCGTCGAGCTGTGACGTCAGCATGCGCATGCGCACGAAGGCTCCCATGTGGGAGAAAATCCCACGTCCTGGCATCACTGGTCCAGCGCAGTCTAGTATGCGTATATGCTATGTCACAGCACAGAACATTGTAGGATAGATGGGAATACTGTTTTTCGTAGTGTTTCTGACAAGCACTAAAAAGTTGAGGTGAGGTGGACTGTGGACTCCTATTTTGTTCGGCGTCGGCGATGTATGAAAAAGCAATTTCACGTAACTTTTAGTAATTACTAATTCAGTAAAAAACGGAATGAATCTATTTGTAAGGTGAATCTCAGAAAGGAAAATTTGTTTACAGTTGCAAGATATCAATAAAAGTATTTTCGTAAACGAAATGTTTCCATTATCACGCAATTATTTCATGTTGTATTTTTAAAAGGTGTCAGTGGTTTCGTCATCTCATCGTAAATGTGCAAGAGTGAATTACATATGAATGTCACTGCAGGTACAAATTCATGTTTTTTAAAATTTTGATAACATATTTGTATGAATACTTATCTAACAGTATTATTAATTGCGTTGTACTCGTGTAATACTTGTCCGATTGAAAGGTTTTTTCGTTGTCAACGTATCATTCCGTCATTATCGTGTAGTTTATAGTAACACACGTTAACCTGCGTTAACCGATCAGTAAGTTTTTAACGACGTATCGCTAGCTAACAAAATGGTCTTGTATTTAATATTTCATTGTCGGGGTTTAATTTGACAAGATCAGTGTTGTTTAACGCGACAGAAATTTGTTTTGGACATAGCTTCTTAATCTGACTTTAATAGTTTCGCCATTTTGCAATAGAAATAACAATACCTTCTTAATTGAATATTCTGAAAATTAAATGTAAATACCAGATGTAACAATTAGTACTTAGTCATGTTGTCACATATGTGTATTCTAAGTATTTCGTTAGTTTCTTCTTGTAATTTAATGTGCTATGTTGTTGTACAACCTGTTAATTTATAATTTTCTGTGAAAGTGTACATAAAAGAAACAAGTATTTCCACATATTTTTTTATAACATCTGTTTTTACAGGTGTAAAATGGTAACAAAATACTAAAAATCTCACAGAGACAATGTCACACAACGATTTATTTCACATTTATTCATCACGTGGGCCTGATCCCTCTGGGAGAATAATAAGTATAGGATATTCTGGTATACCTGAGCCTAATATTAATCGTCTTCCAAATATAGAAGTAACTATAATAAGACGCCTTTCTAATGTAAGACCAGAAAGACAAGCTAATGTTTCAAATAATGGTAAAAATTATTATTATCTATATACATATTAATGGATATGTTCATAATCTGTGAGACATCAATGTACATTATCATTCAAATTATCATTGTATATAAATCATGCAATGTATAACACATAAGTATACACATATTTGTTAGCTAAATATTTTGAACAAATGTACAAAAGATTAAAGTATAAATGAGATCCTATAACTTTAAAAAAATGCTAATATTATAATCAGTTTTTTAAAATAAAATTGAAACAAAGTTTTGTATGTTAACTGTACAAGACAGTTTCAAAGATTAAATTTAATTAAAACACTAATATTTATTTATTCTTGGTAGAAATATCTGATGCTCAAGCTGGAGACGTTACATCTAATGAAGAGCTATTACCTGAATCTGCAGATAATACACAACCAACGAGTGATGTAACCGATGGAGCATCTTCTCCAAATCAACCAGAAGTCAGTGCACCAACAGTCAACTCAGAAGATGAGTACGTATAGTATTTCATACCAGGATTGAATTTAAGGTCAAACAAAACAGGTTTAAATATATGTGCATAGCATAAATAATTTTTCTTCAATGTAGCAGGAGATACTGTTGGGTGTGTTTTGCAACAGATGAAGACGATGCAACTGCTTCATGGGTAAAACCATGTCATTGTCGTGGTACAACTAAATGGGTTCATCAGGGTTGTATACAGAGATGGGTTGATGAAAAACAAAAGGGACGTGCAGGTGCTAATGTAGCATGTCCGCAGTGTAACACAGAATATATTATTGTATATCCAAATATGGGTTAGTTATTATTCAATTTTTTTAAATTTAAAATATTTATTTACTATGCAAATTATACATAGAATAAATGTGTTAAATATTTCAGGACCGTTAGTAGTTGTATTGGATAACATTGATGGAGTAATATTTCGAATCTGTCCATACATAGCAGCCAGCATTGTTGTTGCATCTATGTACTGGACAGCTGTGACATATGGAGCAGTGACTGTAATGCAAGTAGTTGGATATAAAGATGGTTTAGCCATGATGGAACAAGCCGATCCTTTAGTATTATTAGTTGGATTACCAACTATTCCAATACTATTGGTTTTGGGTAAAATGCTGAGATGGGAAGATCAAGCCCTTAGCCTTTTCAGACGACATGCATGTAAGGTTCCTATTCTGAGGTATTTTTTGCCCAATAGGTATGTGTAAACATAAATTTTAAATAAGTAAGTTATGTGTTCTCTGAATTAATTCTTGAATATACATATATATGTATATATATGTATCTATATATTGTTTCAGTTATTCTGGTGATGATAGAGCCCAATTTGAAGAAGTGCCACCTATGAGCGATCCTGTGTCAACGACACGTATTCTTTGTGGTGCACTTCTATTACCTAGCATTGCCAGTATATGTGGCAAAATATTCTTTGAGAGCATACACTCCAATTTTCAGAGAACATTACTTGTATGTGTTAAATAATATACGTTTACTAATAATAGTAGAATTTAATAGTGATTAATGTCTTCTTTGAAATTTTGTAGGGTGGTATAGCATTTATAACAATAAAGGGTGCATTCAAGATATATCATAAACAACAACAATATATAAGACAATGTCAACGTCGTATAATGGATTATACAGATGATAATGTTGCACTATACAGAAGACAACAAAATTCCGACTCCAATCAAACAAGTTAAATATAAAAACCCCGTAACCAATCCTTACATCTGCTATCCTCAAAACACTGTATCTTCTCAGATTTAGAGGAATTAAACTTCTTAGTATACTTTTACCATAACAACAAATGTCCAATGTATTACTTTTATGTAACAATGTAAGTTTATGGGTACTATGATCGGATTTAACAAATACGTAAGATATATGTGTGTATATATATATATGTATATGTAAGAATGGGAAATTGTCATTATATACATAATTCTGGTTAGTAAATTATTATAATATGTCTGGCATGAAATAATTACTTGTAAGAAATGTTATATCTCTTAAATGTGTTAGTAGAACAATGACAGTGTCTGTTCATCCTTCCTTGAGTAGTAAATAAGGAATATAAATTGAACTATGCCGAAGATGTTTCTTCAGTGCAATTCTATTTTTTCATTGCTGTAAGTATAACTCGCTGAAGTCTTTTATGTAATTTAAAACGCGCATGGTTTAAGGAAAAAGTATTTACTTACTTTTTGATTTATTTTTTGGGCAATCACTTTCGTAGTGGAAAGGGTAATAATTGTGGAAATTAGGAAATACATATACTCTGTGGTAAAATTATAATTTATTGTAATAAAATTGTACATTTTCTGAAATTTAGAACGCGCATAGTTTCCCGTTCATCAAAATATTGATAAACCTACTGTCTAAAATCTAGAAGTTACTCGTAAGTTTGCTTACTATGTAAAATGGAATACATTCTTTAATAAAGGTTTATTTGTAATATAAATAAGTTTTGGGTTAGATATGAAAAATATATTAATATATACAATAAAATGAATTAAATGCTTTATTTGCTGTAGACATAAGGAACTAGTAAACATTACTTCAAATCATTTGACTGTTGTTTGTCTAAATGTGGACAAATAAATTACATGACAATATATTGTAATTGTGAATGTGAATTAATTTACATAAGTATGTGGTATATAAAATGACTATTTCTAGAAATGTTACAAGTAGTTTAAAGGAATTAGTGTATAGTACAAATAGTTCAGGTACTGGAGGAATCTCTCGAAAAAGAGTTATGTAATATACAAATATATTTATTATTGTTATTTTTTTTGGAAATGTAATTTTTTGAATGAATTAAGTACAATATTCATTTGGAAAATATTCTCTCTAATTGTCTTCAAATATAATAAGTAACCTTTCTTGTTCGTAAGTACCACAAACAGTTCAATAAAAAGAATGCAATTTTTACACCATGTAAAGAAATACATATTTTTCTATACTTCAAGTATCTACCTTTATACAAATAGAATTTTTCTTTTTATTCTATTACTACCATACATTTCTTA
Source organism: Dufourea novaeangliae (assembly GCF_001272555.1). Lineage (NCBI taxonomy): Eukaryota > Metazoa > Arthropoda > Insecta > Hymenoptera > Halictidae > Dufourea > Dufourea novaeangliae. The sequence goes on along the minus strand of NW_015374334.1, from coordinate 6,730 downwards.
TCATACTTTACATGTAATTTCTAGGTACTATAATACATTCTCTGTTTACATTCCATTTCTTGTACCAAGGAGATAGAAAATTTAATGTAGTTATTTATACAGAACGTTTTAATAACTGACAAATCAATAAAAATGCAAAACACTATTGCATGTGTTTCATGTAAAAAAAAATAAATAAATTTCTAATATTACAGAATATTAACAGTACTAAATAAAACTGAAAGCAATGATACAAAGTATAAAGTAACTGCTATTGTATGAAACTTATGTCTTATTCTGAACATATAATAAGCTACTCATTAGAAATAAACAATAACAATGTATATTCAATGAAAACTTAAATACTCCTAAGACTCTTTGATACAATTCAAATTATCATCGAATTATAAATCAATGCTGCAAAATGTACATTTTTTAACAAATTGAATATAAAACATGTGTTGATATTCACGTCACATTAACGGTGGTCCTGTGTACTTAAGACTTGCAGAATTGAAATCTGGTAGACCTTCGAAAACTAATAGCTTTACTTCTTCAATTACATCTGGTAAATCTGTACATAATTTAGAACTTATAGCTTTGAAAAAGGTACATGGACGTGGACCCTTTCCACAATCATCTACATCATAAGGTGGACTAAGTATGTCCAAGAATGCAGCAGGTCCTTCGATACATGAAATTTCATGTAAATTTTTTTCTCTTGGTGTAAGAATGCAAGCAGGTGAACTATTGTGTACATATATTGGTCGATGTCTGAATGCTGCTATTTCTTTATTTAATTTGATTATATGATCATCACTTGTATTCAAAGTATAACTGTTCAATTGAACTGCACCACTAATTACCTGTATATTAAAGTTTAAAACAAAAGTCAATCTACTTATACCTTCAATGAAAAAAATATTTAATTTACATACCTTTAAAAAGCCATGCATTCCAGGATGATCATGCATTGGCATTGTAACTCCATGTTTCAATATAAAAATTGAAATAGTCAAATCTTTATTTTCAAATATGTCAATAACACACATTGGGGCAGCTTGTATTTGTATGAAATCAAGAACTTGCTTATTTAAATTTACATCGTCGGCTGTGATTTTATTCATTAAATTCCATAATTTATCAAAATTCTTTTGACAAAGCTTGAATCCAACATTTCTTCGTCCGTCAAATGTTTTTAGTGCTTGTTTCCATAAAATTTCAATTGCAGACGTCATATTTGCAGAACTTATACCCCTATCTTTGTGAATTCACCTTCGAAAAATCATATTGTTACATTAATGCGATGCTAACAAAGCATTAAAAAATTTAAAAAACATATAATTCACGAAACGTCATTAAAGAAGTAGACCTATATAACCTTGACTATCGTAATATAAAATTCCTAATTGAGTATACATAACAGAGATTTAAATATGTCTATGATTTCAACTAAATAAAAATTTTAATACATACCGTTAAGATATTATACACAAATCCAATTCACGTTATATTCTCTCCGATAACTTCATTGAACAAATATTGTGAAAATCGTTGGTTTTTTACTTAGAGGTTAAATTAGATTATATATATACAGATTACTTTCCCATCATGCATAACAATTCATTACCCGATATGGAAAATTTAAACAATAAAACAATAAAACATTATGGACGTATATTCTAATATTTTATTTACTATTTGGTTCGTTCTGATACTTCACAGTTGATATTAAACTATGCTAAACATGGCCAGGTGATTTGCTAATTTGCTACAACACAAGTGATAATGTAAACATGAGGTTGAGGGTGAATGTTTAAAGTTAACGCCACTCAGTTTGTTAAATAAATGTTAACATTAAAATCTTACTATATTTTAAAACATTTCACACAAAAATTGGTATTTGTATACATTTTTTTCATTAATTCCCATTTTTACGAAAAATACAACGCCGCAAATACTTTGAAATTTATTTGATGTAAGTAAATACATTTTTATAAATACTAAATGTATTAATATATACACAACAGAGATGGAAAGAAATTATCATACATGATTTTGATTCGTTGATTCTTATTGATTCTTATAAAGCCGTCGAATCATATCTTCATCTTTATAAGAATCAACAAATTCAAGTCATGTATAATAATTTCTACCCATCTCTGAACACAGCAAACACAATATGTAATTGCCAAATTATTTATATAATTTGTTACGTTCGCCTTCGCAAATTTTTAAGCTTTGTGGGAAAAATGGCGTGAGCTGGGATCTATGCCTATGGGGTGCTTTTGGTTGTAAAAGTAAATTCAAATATTCCACTAAATAACCATAACAATTTAAGCTATTCACAACTCTGAATTTTTAATTTAATTTTAATATGACTTTACATTTATATAAGTGGGTTTATTAAGAACTTTTACAAATATTTTTGTGTTTCGAGAACGTGTCCGGATTTAATGTACAAAGATGAATACCGAAAAAGAAACAAGAAACATCATTTCCTCGCCCGATCGCAAAACAAATACAATTTGTTGATTATCTGAATATCATAGATACCGACATCCAATCAGGGAATTATTAATTAGTTAAACGACTTCCTATTTGTCGATGCATTTCCTTTCAGTTATCGATTATCCAATTGGCGAGCGTTTTAACATCTCGACATTGATTTGCATATTAGGAGAGGGAGATAAATGCACTGATCAGCACCACGGTCTATATACAGGTCCGGAAACTCCAGTGATGGGGGTGATCCACTGCAGAGGATGGAAACTCCCATGCTAAACGGTGGGATAGTGTTTTGAACGCCATCTAAAATATGAAACTTTCAGCGGAACTAAAATTCTAATATGGCGACCAAATACCGCTAAATTTGAATGCATATGCAACGTAGCCACCGACGAGGTATAGGATAGACCTATCATCATATGGGACTTCGTGTCTCATGTTCTGAAATACCGATAGTGTAAAAAGTCCGGGATTTTCTGCTGCCCTCTACGTTATGAGAACGGTGAATTTGTGAACTACGTTAAATCCATTCGAGCTCAACTAGTCTAACTTCTACAGTGTTGTCGAGTCTAAAGTACAATGTTGTCAGATCATGAGTGTTCGGTACGTCGGAAAATCATCGAAGGGACCATGGTCGTGAACGGATTCTCTTTCGTCCGTTCACTGTAAAGTAGACGTATTAGAAAGGAGTCTTGGGTTCCAGTCCCGACGGACCTATTGGTTTTTTTTCGCGTACAAAAAAGTTATTGCGCTTAATATTGTTTTTATGAATATGTATATATATATATATATATTATTATGTATATTTGAGTAAATTATTTTATTATTCTATTGTTATTACAACATTTTAATAGTGACAACGAACGCATGTATATTTTCAAATATCGGACTAACAGTATATTTTTATTCTATATTATTACATATAAGTGAGTAATACGTATCAAAAACGTAATCGAAACACAGATTTTTATTACACCACAAACATCGCATAAAAGATATTTCGTTATATTGACATTT
>NW_015374334.1:1453-2861 GCF_001272555.1 Dufourea novaeangliae | reverse complement strand
TAATACTATCGGTACTAAAATCCCTCGGCGGATGACTTCTTTCATGAGCCTAAACCTATAAAAAACTAAGTTCCCTCGTCGGTTGTCTTCGTCCTTCAGCTTAGAACTAATATTATCTTAATATTCTACTTAATACGAATTAATGCTATTAATACAAAATAACTTAAACTAAACGCAACGTAGTCGCTAATACTCAAACGAACGAGATAGACGGAATGGAAAAAGTTCCATCGATCATTTCGTTTATGCACCTAATATTCTGTATACCGAGCAGTTATTAAGTCTACGATGAAACACGTTAAACTACAGTATGAACAAGTATCGCGATGCAAGTGTTGTCGCCAGAACCTGGTTTAAGAAAATAGGAAAGACGGGCGACACCTCGCTAACCCGGATCCATCTTTTACTGCCATGGAGCTTTGGGCTGGTCACCTGCGTACCAGACCCGAACCAAAAGAGTACACAAGCATGGTAGTGCAAGCGAGATTCTCTGTTTACGGAGCAGCCTCCCGACTACTCCGTACCCTTGCACGCACGAGTCTTTCTCCAAATCCTACTTACCAGGCAAAGACTAAACACGTCCGATATCTGGCTTGTCAATAGAAACCAGAGGGATCGGCAAACAGTCTTAGTGTACAGACCCACTGCCCGTACCATAGGTACAGACCCACTGCCCGTACCCCAAGTCTGTGTAGAGAATCAACGAGCAAAATGAATTAATAATAACTTGGTATGCACAATGGATGGTCACAATTTAAGTCTATTAATAGATAGACTAAAATTAATAATAAACGATGTGATGATGAATATGAATATAACAATGAATATCGAATTATGATTTAAGTTTAACTTACAGTAACTTACTACGCAGTGGTAGACGCACGCTTTGAAAATGTAGACGTTGATCGGTCTTCTTTTGATGGAATAACTGATTGGAAAAATATTTTTCATTATACAATACACATAAAATACATAATGTGCACAGTAAATAAATCACAGTAAATGAATCACAGTACATAAGAAAATAAATATCAAAGTCAATGGTTCTCGAACATCTGTAACATACAAAGGATTAGTAACAAGAGAGGGGACACAACAATATGCACAATAAATAAATTAATAATATGCACAGTAAATAAATCACAGTAAATGAATCACAGTACATAAGAAGATAAATATCGAAGCCAATGGTTCTCGAACATCTGTGACATACAAAGGATTAGTAACAAGAGAGGGGACACAACAATATGCACAGTAAATAAATTGATGGTTGTCGAATGCCTGCAACAAACAATGGGTTAGTAACAAGAGAAAGGACGAGTATGAGACGCACGCCCACCCTCCGCGACGGCTCACGAGAAAGTGAGGAAGCTAACGCCGTTGTGTATTGGGCGTACGCAGGTTTCTT
>NW_015374334.1:0-1150 GCF_001272555.1 Dufourea novaeangliae | reverse complement strand
CCATTAACGATGCATTTAGAATAAATTGTCTTGTAGTTAAGTGAAAAAATATATACTTTTCCGTTTCATGTTTCATGACTGTCATATTTATCCCTTAACCTTAAACTGAAGCATCGGATATTTTTATTCTCGTGAAATCATATAGATACACGTAATATGAATGGAATATATAACACTTCATTTGTGCTAATAATACTCAGAATTCATGCTTTATCGGTAACGTCGGGTATTGACACTAAAATGGTAACAGGGCTACGTAGCCCTATGAACGTGGGACAGAAAAAAGCATTGGATGATAGGTCTATTCTATACCTAGTCGGTGATGTAGCTATTGATACTGTTGCGTTCTTCTTAGGGAATCTTAAGGGGGGGACTCCTTTGGAGCCAACTCCGAATCGATCGAAGCGCTGATATAATCAATCGGACACTAACGAAAACACATAATCGATAATTGGAACAGCTTAATAATATGACATCTAACGGCAATACCCACAAATAAATTTTGTTCCCCATTACCATCAAGTTGGGTTTGTGTATTTACTACGCGAAGACAGTGTTGCCTGACAGTATCGATTTTTGACAAATCTGCCCATCAGGAGAACGATGGAATACCTACGGCTCGTGGCGAGATTTCGACTATCGCCGAACATAGGAACAGAATGATGCGACTGAAAGAGATTCAAGAATGAAGCAATATCTACGTACTAATGTGTGCAACGATAAACCTTTTCTATTTGTACTTGCAATGATGCTAATTTTTTTTATTACATACGAAATATTTGAAATGGCATTCGCGAGAAACAATAGTTATTTATCATTTATTGACCTAATTAATGCAGATGTTATATACTTACACATATATTTCATAAAAAGATGCAAAAAGAATACAATTAATCGCAAACGCTCCATCAATCTTTTCATTTGTCGACCAGCGGAAATAGATTTTGAACTAACAACGATCTTTCGACTTTCTTGTATATATGTGCACAGGGTAAGGAAAGAAGGACTTGAAGGATTTGAAAAAAAGTACGATCTTCATATTATCAAAAATGTTTAATTTAAATGAAAATAATTATTGACATATATGAGGCGGCTGCCCCCACCACTCCGCCGGCCGCCGCGCCGGCTACCGCGCCGTCCACCGCGACGG
>NW_015374333.1:0-1125 GCF_001272555.1 Dufourea novaeangliae | reverse complement strand
GTGGGTATTCCCCCTGGGCTTCGCCCTATTGGGGGTGAGTCCCACACTATCCCCGCCCACTCCACCCATATTGGGGGAGGGCGGGGGTGTGCGTAAACGCATTCCCTCACGTAAAAAAAAAAAAAGGATTCATGTCCAAGAAAGACCGAAACGCGAATCCGACCTGAAAAGGAGGTGCGATGGGATACGAATCGGAAGGGGAGCGAGCAAAGGGGCTGTCACAGCCCACTGACACGCGCCCCGAAGGCCATTCGTGAAGGGGCAACACGGGGGAAAAGACAGATGGGGAACCCTGTCGACCCCAGCCGCATTTCGCCTCTCAGTACCCGCTGTGACCCCAGGACGACGGAAAACTCGTTCAGAGCCAGTACCCGCCACGGGAAGTCACGGTGGCGTACACAGGATCTGCGGAGGACAACGGACCGGGTAGGTTCCGGGAGGTAGCCTGGGAGTGGCAAGGGCCCGGAACCCGAGGACCGTCCGTGAAGCGGGGAGGTAGAGGTATCCGTCCACTGACAGAATACCAGATACACAATTCCCCCTTCATCCTCGGTAATAGAATAAGATAGGAGCCGGGGAGTCCGATCGCTAACGTTGGCACAGGCATGCGTACACCGCGCCCGGTGTGAGTGTCGTCTGCTATGCAGACGATACTCTGATCATCGCGGTCGGGAGGGAATGGATGAGGACCATCCGGCTGGCGGAGGTGGGGGCGGCACTGGTTGTCGCCCGGATCCGGTCACTGGGGTTGCGCATCTCGCCGCAAAAGACGGAGGCGGTCATGTTTCATGGCCTGCCTCTGTCGCGGCGAGCCCCCAGTGCCTGGGTCCGAGTAGGAGATGCCTGCGTCCAGATCGGGGACCTGGGACCGGATGAAATATCTGGGCCTCGTCCTGGACAGCCGCTGGCGCTTCGAGGTTCACTTCGACCGCCTGGTCCCCCGGATTCAGGGCGTGGCGACCCTTCTGGGTAGCCTTATGCCCAATCTCGGGGGGCCAGATGAGAAGGTACGCCGCCTATACATGGGGGTGGTGCGGGCCATGGCCCTATACGGTTCAACCGTATGGGCCGACGCCCTGATGGTCCGCCGGCGAGGCCGGCAGCTGTTGCGGCGCATACAGCGCC
>NW_015374332.1:0-221 GCF_001272555.1 Dufourea novaeangliae | reverse complement strand
TGGTCATCGCCAATGTGAATGCCGTTGTCACTGTCGACGATACTGCCCTCGCCATCGCCAATGAGAATACCGATGACACTGTCGACGTTACTGCCCTCGTCATAGCCAATGAAAATGCCGATGACTCGGTCGACGTTACTGCCGTCGCCATCGCAAAAGTGAATTCCGATGTCACTGTCGATGTTACTGCCCATGTCATCGCGAATGTGAATGCCGATGTC
>NW_015374331.1:35275-35704 GCF_001272555.1 Dufourea novaeangliae | reverse complement strand
TGTACGGCTATAATTAAAACATCTAATTATTATTTGACTGTTTCAGATTAAAAAAGCTATTCGAAGTATATTGTTCCGCGGCCGCCGTGGTGGCCAGGGCGGAAGCCAGCGCGGAAGCCAGCGCGAGGGTCAGCGCGGAGGCCAGCGCGAGGGCTGGCGCGGTGGCCGTCGCGGTGGCCGTCGCGGTGCCGGCCGGTTTATATTAATTATTATATACAATAAATTTTAAAAATATAATAATCGTTCTTTTTTTCAAATTACCATCCTTTGTTATATACATATTATATATTCAATTGTAATGAGTTGTGTAATAATGTGTAAGAAAATGTTGGACAAAACATGCAATTCATCGGAATAACGAAACAAAAGTAGTAACAGACACTTTTTTCAACTTTTTTATGTCAGCCTATAATGAACATTTGAAACATT
>NW_015374331.1:22009-35149 GCF_001272555.1 Dufourea novaeangliae | reverse complement strand
ACAATTTCTTAGAATTTTGTGACTTTTTGTACAACATATAAATGCGTTTATTAATAATTGTAGTTACCTCCCCCTCCTTCATTTCCGGTATATATATATGTGTTATACCTATATTGCCCATAAGCAGTCATTTTGACTGCTTGGGAAATTTTAAATAATCAGATGACTCTTATTATTGAATTGAGTAAATTTCTTATATGACCAGTTCGGCTCTGTATTGAAATAACAGTTTTCATTTTTTTTCGATTACCGTCACATGATAACATACAAGTACATGATAAATTGTCGATTTGGGCGTATACTTGATAAGTTGCAGTTGCTCAATAAGCTAAAGTAGTACTTGTTATTCGAATCTTTATGCAGTGATACTTGTTCTAACAAGTTGTTTATTTTATTTCTTTTGCGCCCTAAATTCATGAAAGAAATGTCGAATAGAAGTGATTTATTGGAAAAGCTAACGAACATAAGTGAAGAGTGCTCCGATATAGAATCAGATGCAACAAATTCTGAACTATCATCTGAAGATGAAGCGGACTATATTCAAAGTGAAACATCTGACACTGAAGATAGCGATGAAGAGTCGATCACCAATGATGAAAATGAAAGTGTCATCAATATGCCCAGGAAAAGGTGTAGGGTGCTAAGTAGTTCACACTCTGATGAAGAAACTGAAAACACCTTTCAGGAGACCGAAACAGCTGCCGATGGTACTGTGTGGTCAAAATTTGACGAAGGTGGTATTCCTAGAAGGTTACCATCTACTTGTATTTTCAAGGGTGTGAAAGGACCAACAGGCTACGCAAAAAGGAACATTATGGCAGATAATCTTATCAGTGCATTCTCGTTGATAATACATAACAATATTATCAAACATATAAAAAAGTGCACAGAAGAAGAAGGCCGCCGAATTTTGAGGAACGATTGGACAACAGCATTACCGGAAATACGTGCATTTATTGGGATTTTATATGCTCGTGGAGCCTACGAGGCAAAAAATTTAAAACTGAGTTGGTACTTCATTTATGGTCAGCAAAGTGGGGTCCCGATTTTTTTAGAAAAACTATGGCCAGAGAAAAGTTCAAGCAAATCCTACGATTTATTCGTTTTGACAAAAGAACCGAAAGAAGTAGGCGCCTACAAACAAATAGGTTGTATAAAAGAGAAATCTTTTAGTAAGGTGGATGCGTGGAGGACTGCAAACGACGTAAGAGGCATGCAGGTCGACAATCCCAAGGTGTATGGTAACGTGCCGAAGGGATAAATGGCCGCGTCGGCTTGTAACTTCCATTCCCACTCCCTTCCTCTTCCTTTCTCCTATCCCACATACCTAACACATACACCAATACACACACACACGCACGCACGCACGCACGCACGCACGCACGCACGCACGCACGCACGCACGCACGCACACGCACGCACGCACGCACTAATACACGCTTCCCGGGCTTTCTACGTTCCCCTCCTCTCGTCCAGACTAGGCGGGAGGAGTGAAACATTAGTCATACTTATAAAAATCATGGATTGGTCTACTACAAGGAAAAAGTCTACGGTGCAGGGGGTATCGGATCCCCCAGTATCTGCCGGCGCGTGGAGTGAGCGAGCGGGCTCCCCCCGGCAGTTATCCAGCAACCGCGCAGTGTCTGAGATGAGTATTCAGGCCCAGACACAGGATACAGCTACTGAAGCAAAAGAAAGTACCATGGTCACAGAGGTAGACATGGACGAATGCCAGATGGGCCTAAAGAATCCTTTTCAGACGAAAAGCAAGCTGATAAGGAGTCCTAGGAGGGAGAGATCTCACTCGCTCTCCGATATGTGGAAAAATAAGGAGGTAACCCTAAGTAAGGTAGTCAATCTACTGGAAATGGAAACGGACAACGAAGACTTCTCACCTAAACAAGCTGGGAAAAGGAAAAGGATGGAGGAGACTACAGAAGACGGCAAGGACGCAGAAGAAAAAACTAACTGCGAAATTAAGAACGTGGTAGAGGCAGCTAAAGTACTAAAAGGTCTCTACAAGACAGAAAACATAACAGCGGAGATAAAGCAAGGCATAATGTATCTGGTCAGAGTAGTTAACAGGTTACAATATGCAAACAAGGACAGAATCAAGAAGATGAAGGAAGAAAGAGAGCAAATGGAGAAACAGAAATCACAAACATGTCCAACATGCTCAGAGAGAGCAGAAAGGGTGAAAGGAATCGACAGTGCAACACAAACAATCGAGGACAAAGAACTACAGGAAGAAAGGGTAATAGAAGAAATTAAAAGATGCCAGGACCTGGAAACAATAGGAAAGGTTATGGACATTACATGGCCCGAGAGAGCGTTCGAAAGAACAAGATTAGAAAACGGCAAAATCTACAAGACTGGACAGGAATGGGACCTGGTCATCTTAACCGAAGACGATATGGAGAGGGAGTACAATAAAGATATAATAGACTACTTCCAAGGTTACGAGGCGCTCAGGATACAGGAAGCCGCACCAGGTGAGATAGCCTTCCTAAACAGGACTTTATACATCCCCAATAAAGGAGGAGGGGTGGAGAAATGGGAGCGATACCTGTACCAGTTGGAAATCGGAAAGACCCATACAGAGAAAACAAAAGAAGAGGGGGGAGAAGGTACAACGGGAAAAACAGATACACTATAACAACAAAAACAGCAGACAACACATATGTACAATGCAATGGAGAAGTTAAGGAAAGAAATAGAAAAGAACAAAAGAAACAAAATAGCCATACATATAGAAAAGGAGACAAACATAAACAAAACCAGGAAAATTGCAGAAACTATTTTTAGAGGAACAAATATAGAATGCAGGCTATATAATAAAAACACGGGAAAAAAGGAGGACGCACCGAGGAGCAGAACAAGGACATACAGGGAAGAGGAGACAATTATAATAAAAGGGGGAGGAAACAGCTATGCGGACACCCTACGAACACTGCAAACTAAGATAGACCTGGATAAAGACAACTTCAAAGTAAAAGGGGTAAGGAGCACGAAGAAAGGTGACCTGCTGGTCACGGTGAAGGGCAACGACAAGGAAGCAGAGAGATTCAAGGCCACCGTCAACAAAAGAATAGGAGGTGTCAGAGCCACAACAATCGGTAGAGCAGGACCGAAGAAAGTACTCCATATAAAGGACCTAGATAAAAATACGACCGAGGAGGATGTGAAAGAGGCAATAGTTAAAGAATTGCCGGAAACGCACAGGGAAGAAATAACGACAAAAGCCCTTAGACCTGCCTACGGGGATAGGCAGAATGTCACCGTGATTATAACGGAAGAAAAGGCAAATAAACTCATCAACAGAGGCAGAATAGCTATGGGATGGAGCGAATGCCGCGTAATAGAAAGGGAAGAGATAGTCAGATGCTTCAGGTGCTGGGGCTACAACCACAGGGCCAAGGATTGTAAGGGGCAAGACATGAGTGGAGCCTGTAGAAAATGCACCATAAAAGGACACAACGCCGACAATTGTAAGGGGGTGACCAGATGCGCGTTATGCGAGACAGACGGGCACGCCACGGGGAGCACCAGATGCCCTGAATATAGAAGGGCATTCAAGGAAAACAGGCAGAGAAGGATAGAGGAAAGGAAGACGAATGCCATTAAACAGTAAGAAATGAACAATAAGAGTTTCAAAGTACTCCAAATAAATTTAAATAGGTGCAGATTGGCGCAAGATCTGATGACGAGAATAACCGACGAGGAGGAAATTGATGCCGCAATCATAAGTGAACCCTATAAAATCATGGACAACTGGTTTAAAGATAAAACAGGCATGGCAGCGATATGGATAACTGACAAGGGGGGCAACAAAACGAAAAGCATCAAGTTAAGTGAAAGAGGAGACGGATATGTGGCGGTGGAAATGGACCAAACTGTTATTCTCAGCTGCTACATATCCCCAAACATCAAATTGGACGAATTCACAGAAAAACTTGAAGGCATCGAAGAAACAATCACTGGAAATAGGAAAAAGAAAGTGATAATAGCCGGGGATCTAAACTCTAAGTTAACACGTTGTGCGCCACGTCAGCCATCGGTGGCTGACACTGGACTTTCCGTTTAGGCCGCGTCAACCACCGGTGGCTGACAGCGTACAACATGATATAGAACTAAAAAATTTACACTGTTTTAAAGAATTACAGAAAATTTATTTAAAATTTACTTAATTTTGACTCATTACAGGATTAATGGATTTCGTTAAGACACGGTAAACATAGGCATCTCAATCTAAAAGTAAACTTCAACTGCGATAAGAAACATTGGCTCTGTAATACCAGCGCTTTTAAACGGCGCGCGTGGCCTGGCAGGGACTTCCTTTAAAATCGGTGTGGCGCTCAACGTGTTAACGGACTGGGGATCGGCTAGAACGGACCAAAGAGGATCACGGGTTTTGGATCTATGCGCTAAGTTAAATTTATTCACGGTGAAAAGCACAGGCCTAAATCACACCTTCGAGAGAAACGGGTCGACCTCCATGATAGACATAGTCATACTAGACAGCAAAACGTATAAAACCCTACAGAGCAGCACAATACTGGACAGTTACACAGGCTCAGACCATAAATACCTTATACACAAATTCAATAATAACAATGACAATAGTAATAACAATGACAATAGGTACAATAACAATGGTAAAAACAACAAGGGCACAATAAACTACAGTAAATTCTTGCAAAACTATGACAGCAAAATTAATAGTAACACAAACATAGAGTGGACGAGCAACCGTATAGACAAGTACATAGAAGCAATAGAAAACGCAGTAAACGAATCACGAAGAACACTACCAGCAACACTAAAAAATAAACAGAAAGCACACTGGTGGAAACCAGAACTACAAACATTAAGAAGCGACTGTCATCATGCGAGAAGAAGAATGCAGAGGGCTAGAAAACAGAAAAGAAACGACTCGATCATAAAAAGCCTAAGAAAGGAGTACAAAGCGAGAAAAGATATTCTAAAAAGAGAAATAAAAATGGCAAAAATAGAGTCGTGGAAGAGACTGCAGGATATGGTCGAAGATTATCCATGGGGGAGACCATACAAAGCAGTCTTCGCGACTTTTAAACCAAGGACACCTCCGAATAAATTAAACAAAGAAGATGTGGAAAAAATAATAGAGGGTTTATTCGTCACGAAACCACAGGTGGCAGGAGATAACAGGAGAAATTTGAACCTAGAAAGAAGAGGAATAGACGAATTACTAGGCATTAGAGCAAGAGACACAAAGGAAAACAAAGATAGGAAAACTACAATAGAAGAACTACAAAAGAAAAACGGAAATAATCCTACTTACCGGCAGAAAACTAAATAGACAGCTGGAATTCCAAATAGGAGACATACGCATACAGAACAAAAAAGAAGTTACATACCTGGGGGTAATTTTAGAAGACAACCGGATGTACAAGGCCCATATGGACAAGACCTGCGAAAAAGCCACCAAGACGGCAGGGGCCCTGGCTAGATTATTGACAAACACGGGAGACACTCTATATCACACCAGGTGCCTCTACTACAGAGTAGTCGAATCCATCATGTTGTACGGAGCACCGGTGTGGCATGGCGCGCTGGAAATCGAATGGAATAAGAAAAGGGTCCACAAGGTGCACAAAACTATGTTAATTAAAGTTGCAAGGGCATACCGCACCACAGCGCACGCCGCACTATGTGTACTGGCAGGCCAGCCGCCATGGAACATGCTGGCGGCAGAAAGACACAGAATTTACGAGAGGCAAGAGAACACGAAGAAAGACAACAGAAGCAGCATAAACAGGGACCAAATCAAGAGAGAAGAAAGGAAGAAAACAATGGAAATATGGCAAAAGGAATGGAGCGCGTCTGAACACGGAGAATGGACACGGCGGCTCATACCTAGAATAGAAAACTGGGTGGAGTGGGGCCCACAAATACTGGACTTCCACCTCACGCAATGTTCAGGGGGACATGGATGCTTCGCGGAGTACCTAAACAGGATGCGAAAATTAGATAGCCCGAGATGCTGGTTCTGTAAGGAAGAAAAAGATGATGCAAATCACACCCTGTTCCAATGCAACGAATGGACAACGGACAGGGAAGAAATGCAGAGAGAAATCGGAGGAGATTTAACACCAGAAAACCTAATAGAAAGGTTAAGGAATGAGGGAAATAGGAAGGTCATCAAAGCTTTCATTAAAAAGATAATGGAAACCAAGGAAAACTATGAAAGAGACAAGGAAAAGAAAGAGAAGGAAAGAAGGAAGAAAGGCTCTTTTATAGTATAACACTTACCTGTTTAATACTCACCTTAGTTTTTATTTTATCACCTGACCACTGACACTAATTTTATTTATTTATTTATATATTATTATAGTAGTGTAATTGGTTTCGGAAATATGGGACAAGTTCATTGAAAATAGTCAAGCTTGCTATCAACCAGGGCAAAATATAACAGTTGTCGAGCAATTATTTCCGTCAAAAGCCAGGTGCAAGTTTATACAGTATATGCCTAATAAACCCAACAAATTTGGCATCAAATTCCGGCTTGCATCAGATGTTAGTAGCAAATATGTTTTGAATGGTTTTCCTTATTTGGGGAAAGATGAACAGCGACCATCGTCAATGCTTCTCAGTGAACATGTTGTTCTGAAACTTGTCAAGCCATATAAAGGTGTGGAAGCTATATCACGACCGATAACTTTTTCACTAGCATGTAACTCGCGACGTCTATCAGGACTGTGCACCAGCAATTCGAACCGTTAAGAAATAGTTTGCGAAATTTAGACGTAGCGATTTCAATCTTGATGATGCACCACGCTCTGGCCGACCTTCTGGCATAGATGATAATATTGTGCACAATTTAGTGCAAACTAATTCAAGAATTTCAACCGACGAGATTACTCAGAGACTCAGGGTTGACAGGTCGACCGCATTTCGACATTTAAAAAAAAAAAGAGTACACACAGAAGCTTGATGTATGGGTGCCTCATTTGCTTACCGAAGCGAACAAATTGAATCGAGTTTCTGCAGTTGTTTCTTTGCTTGGCCGACTAAATAATGAGCTGTTTTGTAACCGTTCCGAATACATAAACGAGCTCCGGAGAGACACACACACATAGATAGCTAGGTGTTAGTGCACAGTAGCGATATATCGCATAACGGGAATCGACGGAGCTCGCGATCTACGTAATAGAATCGGAGTGGGAATGCCCCACTATCTATTGAGATTGCGTGCGCATCGATCCCCACCGGGTGCTGATCGAAGGAGGTCGATACGAGCCCGTCGATCAGCACTCTGCGCTGGGAAGCGAACTGATACACACGCGATCCTAAGGAAGATCCGTACGGCGAAACACGGTATCTAACCGAGAGGTTAAACCAACCTGGTAGAATCGTCAAACCGCCGTTCTTACCCTCGTTACATATGCGCCTCAAACCGAGGAGTCAAGTGCTCAAACCGCGCCTTGGCACAGCCCGATCGGAAATAGTATTTAAATTAATCGCTTGTGTATCAGTCGTGAACCACGCAGCAGTCAAATTGGAACGTTGTATTGTACACAGCCGTGAAATAGCGTAGGAGCACATTTTAATCGAAAGGTATTAATAATGTGCTGCCATATCTGTTTTTCGGCTCTGTACAACCGTGTGTAAACGAGGATTGTGTGATATTGTTGATTCACGTGTCCTTATTGTCGTGAGTTCGGTACAGTCACATTATATACTCTGGTTATTAAGGAATTTGGTCATATTCGCGTAGTGCTCAATTCGCTCCTTCGAAGCTAGCTAAACCAGACGCGTCGGAATCGAATCGCGATAAACGATCGGATTCTTGCATGGTCAACGTCTCTCTCCCGGCACCGGAGACCACTCGAAATCCACGTATCGTGCCGACGAGAGGGCTCTTGGGTGTTGCAGTTTGACTGCGGCTTTATGCACGTCTCCACTCACGCATTTTCTCCGAAACCTCGGCCATATGCGTGAGTGCTGCGACAAATCCTCAATCGTCAGTCTACGCGCGGGCTAGTATTCGTCTCCCCCCCGCCCCCCCGACTTGACCGGTCGGAGCGAATGGTGGTTGCCGCGTCGTAATCGAGTCGCGATATACGATCAGATTCTAGCATGGTCAACGTCTCTCTCCCGACACCGGAGATCACTCGAAATCCACGTATCGTGCCGACGGGTGGGCTCTTGGGTGTTGCAGTTTGACTGCGGCTTTATGCACGTCTCCACTCACGCATTTTCTCCGAACTTCGGCCATATGCGTGAGTGCTGCGACAAATCTTCAATCGTCGATTCAATATAGAAATTTCGCAACTGACGACAAGGATGTGTCTCAAAGAGAGAGTTGGTGTGAACTACGTGCATTGAGAGTAAAGAAGCGGGCCACGCGTTACTAATATCGTATCCACGCGCAGCATCGGTGCTCTTTTTCGGGTTAAACAATCCTTGATTGGAGGGGGAAAGGTATTGTTGTAACACTGCTCCAACAGAATATACGCAACGTTTGTTAACCTCTAAATCGTCTCCAATTTTTTTTCTAACACCAACCAGATCTCGTCGCTATCCAGTGCCTGGAGGCACGAACCACTCTAGATAATCCTGGAATAGTTAAAGGGGCACGTTACCTCCCGGGGTTCAATTGATAATAACTAAAGAACGGTTACAGTTTTTGGATCGACTGGTGACTGGTGACGAAAAATGGGTTCTCTATGATAATGTTCAACGTAAACGAACTTGGAAAGTTGCAAGCGAGCGTGCAGAACCGATAGCAAAACCCAATTTGCATCCTGCGAAAGTGATGCTTTCTGTTTGGTGGGATTGCCAAGGAATACTGTACTTTGAGCTATTGCCCGCTGGTCAAACGATTGATTCCGAGAAATACTGTCAACAATTAGAAAATTTAAAGACAGCAATCCAGGCGAGGCGTCCAAGTCTGGTCAATCGTAAGGGAGTTGTTTTTCATCAGGACAACGCAAAACCGCACACTGCAAAACGGACCTTAGCAAAACTAAAGGAACTGAAATGGGATGCAATATTGCATCCGCCATATTCTCCAGATATCGCACTATTAGATTATTACTTGTTTCGATCATTACAAAACGATCTAAATGGGAAAAAATTCGCATCTTTGGAAGCGGTCAAAAATCACATTTCTTCTTTTTTCAATTCAAAACCGAAGTCGTTTTATGATCGAGGCATCAGAATGCTACCAGAACGTTGGGAAAAGATCGTAGAAAACAATGGCAATTACATAATTGATTAATAAAAAAATTTCATGCTCCAAATTATTACTCGAGTTTTAATGAGAAATCGGTCACGAACTTTTGCACTGACCCAATATTAATAGTGCAACAAACGAAAGCAGTAGAAGAGCATCATATTCAAGAAATATTGTAATATTGAAGACGGAAAAGGCTCTCGTGTTTTGGATTAATGATTTAACTAAAAAACGAATCCCCATTCACACAGATTTAATTAAAGAAAAAGCTAGATAGTATTTCAACCAGCTGAAGGATTTAGAACCATCTAGTTCATCATCCTCTTTAGAAAATCTGAAATTTTCTGCGAGCAATGGCTGGTTTACTGGATTTTTACGTCGATACGCATTTCCCAATGTAAAGATACAAGGTGACGCAGCGTCAGCCGATGAAACAGCTGCTAAGAATTATTGTAAAGTATTAGCAAAAATCATTGATGATGGTGGATATTGCCCAGATCAAGTATTTAATGCAGATGAAACTGGGTTATTTTGGAAAAAGATGCCCAGTCGAACGTTTATTGCCAAGTCTAAAAAACCGCAAGTGGGTTTAGAGCTGCAAAGGATCGAATTACACTCCTTCTTTGCAGTAATGCATCTGGTGCAAAAATGTTAAAACCACTTTTTATAATAAAGCTAACATTAAAGATGTCGCGACAAGCTACAACTTTTGCATCTGAGACTGAAGAAAGGCAGTCCGCAATGAAGGATGAAGTTGACACTAAATCCAATACCCGAAAGCCAGGAAAAGGAGCAAAGCAGAGACGTTTTGAAGGATTTCGACGAAAGGTCGGAATGAAGCAGAGAGCCGATCTAGCTAGTAAACTATTTTTAGATCAAGCAACGCTAGAGAGCACCCGTCGCTGTTCCCCTGCCTGTAGCCACACGTGGCGTTGGACTCTCATCCGTGGTGGAATACAGCCGAATGTGCACAACGTGGAATTTCGAAGCGATTGTAGAGATTTGCACGATTTATCAATATTATCGTGTTGTTATGCACTTAGTGTACTACAAACTCTATCTCGCCCGATATGAACAGGGCGAATCTGTTTCGTTCGACGTCGTTGATCCATTCGTAATGAATGAGGAGACAAGTCAAGTACTTGGACCTGTCACCCAAGTTCCTATATCCACATACAATATCTTGTGCTGTGTAGGCAAAGTAGATGGACCAACCATCTGGCACTCTGTACCTTTTCAAGGTGAGCCAAATGATGGCGAGCAAATGGCGCTATATTTTTATGCTACAAATATTCGACGCACTTTGGAATTTATGTCCAATCCCCTATCTGACCGTGATCATCGGGAGCAATTCTTTGCTCTTAACCCGTTGCCTGGAGCCCGTTGGATTGAAGATCCTGACGTTGGAATTTTGTTGGCCAACCGATGAAATCTGGCCTCGTGGTTACGATGCTGCAGCGCTTGAGCACGATGTGCATTGTTATCAAAACGTGCTTACTAGAGCGGGTGGTCGATTACCACCTAGTTTCATCTCCTCCTTCACCTGGAGTGGAAAAGGCTCGCGCCCGGGTACGGTTAGCTCGGATCCCTCGCCCATCAAGCTTAGCGCCGAATTTCAACGCATCGTTCGGCCTCCTAGAAGCTCTCGCCGCAGACATGCCTGCGGTAAAGTTGTACAGCTGGATGCACCTCGTCGTGATGGAGAGTTTTATCAAAGTAATACCTTCGTTGGACGTACAGGTGTGTCTCTCATGTGGTCACCGGATGTTGACACTTCTGCTATGGAGATGATCACCGGAGCCGCCTCGTTCGTTGGAGAACACGTTAAGCAGGCTACTCATCTGCAGGTTGTTGGTCGACGACAGGCACACATCTTACCTGGGACTATGCTGTATAAAATGTGGATGCACCGTGCCCTCGTCCCACCTAATTGCCTTGGGGCTGTTTGAAGGTATAGCTCGCCTTTATGGCTTTGCACTAAGGAGCGCCCACGTGCGCTAAAAGGCATAGATTTAGCTGAATATCCATTACATTTCATGGCCAATAAAAAAGCATGGGTCACAAGAGCTGTTTTTACAACATGGTTCAACGATTGCTTCGTACCAGAAGTTGAAAAATACATGACAGAGATGGGTCTTCCATTTAAAGTGTTGCTAATTGTTGACAATGCACCCGGCCATCCTTTTTTAGAACATCCTAATGTACAAATAGTGTTTTTACCACCAAATACGACTAGCCTTGTACAACTATTGGATCAGGGTATAATCGCAAATTTTAAGAAACTTTATGTGAAATTAACTTTCAGCTACATTTTGAAAAAACTAGAAAAAGATGGAATAAACCTGACTGAAGTTTGGAAAAGTTCTCAATTTTAGACTGCATAAACAACACTACTGCAGCAATTGCTCAAATAAAACAACACACATTAAATTCGTGCTGGAAAGCGATCTGGCCTGAATGTGTCATTAATCGAAATGTAACCGAAAACACGTCCACGTTATTATCAGATATTACTGCGCTCGCACATAATATTAGCGGAGAAGGCTGTGGTGGCTGTAGCACCACGCACGCCAATGCATATTTTGCTTCTAAAAATTTCTCTTTCCTTTTCAACTCTGTTACGCTATTATTCTCTATTTCCTGTCTGCTGGTCGCACATTTGGTGACAGGCCCTTCACTAATTTCCAACGCATCCTTGAGAGCGTCGCCAGAGTTCTGGTTTTCGTTAGTCTCGGTCCTTCGCCTACCTCTTAGCTTTCTCTGTTTGTGACTCTTTTCCGCTATCCCTATTGCTGTCGCTGATTTCTCAAGTTTTCCTTTTCTATTCTCCTTTCTTTTTCTCTCCCATATTTTTGCCTTTTCTAACTCCGAGGGATTTAGGAAATGCAGCGAGAGTAGGGAGTCGATGGTAAGCCTCCGAGGTTACAACACCAACACTGCACTAGTATTCGCGCTTACCGATTGTACTAAATAAAT
Organism: Dufourea novaeangliae; assembly: GCF_001272555.1. NCBI lineage: Eukaryota > Metazoa > Arthropoda > Insecta > Hymenoptera > Halictidae > Dufourea > Dufourea novaeangliae. The sequence continues at coordinate 22,956 of NW_015374331.1, read as the reverse complement.
GAAGTGAGGACAATTTCTATTGTTTTATACCACCTTACCCACTTCAAGGCTTTGACACTTTCAGTGAAAATGATCTTGTCGAAATGATTGCGGACTAAACTATAAATGATAGTGACATTATCAATAATTTGATAAATTATGAAGACGAACAAGAAGAACCGGATTCTATTACAGCGGATAAAATATATGAAGGGATCCAGCTTTCCAACAAATTGGAAAAGCATTTTCTTAAAATAGATACCAATTTCGAAAGGAGTTTGAAATTCCAAAAAGAGCAACGATCATGCAAATCTGACTATCGCACAGTGTTTCTGTTCCGATTCCTGCTTTTTGGCTACGGGATGTTGTAGAGGGGACTGCGGGGCGTTATTATCTCGAAGGACAGGTTTCTAGGTCCACTACCTGAGGCAGCGCATCAGTTTGAAAAGTGAGGTTGAAGCAGCTGCTTGTTTAACGCGCTGCTTTCCCTGCCGTAAGAGTAGTTTTCAAAAAAGTGTAATTGTTGTTGCAGAGTGATTTTTGTATTGGGTTGTTCGGAAAGTAATTTCGTTTTTTTTTGTGAAAATGAAAGACAATTTTCGTATAATGAACAAATATTTTATTAAATTATATATTGGCCATTCTGGTCCAATACCTTTTGCCATCTTTCTGGTAGTAGCATGATTCCACGCTCATAAAATTTTTGGTCTTTGCTGGCAAAAAACTGATCGGGATGGTTTTTGACCTCCTCATTTGAAGTGAAGATTTTACCGTCTAAAAAATTTGGCAGTGACCGGAACAAATAATAATCCGAAGGTGCCAGATCTGGAGAATATGGTGGGTGTGGCATTGTATCCCATTCAAGCTGTAAAAGCTTTTGGCGAGTGACCAAACTTGTATGAGGTCTCGCATTATCTTGGTGGAACACTACACCTTTTCTGTTGATTAATTCTGGCCTTTTCTGTTGA
>NW_015374331.1:20028-21897 GCF_001272555.1 Dufourea novaeangliae | reverse complement strand
AATCCCACCAAACAGACAACATCACCTTTTTTTGATGGATATTGGCTTTGGAAATGCTTTGAGCCGGTTCATCTTTTTTGCTCCATGATCTGCGTTTGACATTGTTATATACAACCCAATTGCCGTCCCCAGTAATGATGCGCTTCAAAAATGGATCATTTTCGTGACGTTTGAGAAGCGAATCACAGACGTCAACGCGACGACACAAATTTCTCTCCGTGAGAACATGGGGAACCCATATATCGAGCTTCGAGGTTAAACCCAGGCCTTTCAAGTGGTCATAAACAGTTGAATTTGATAAATTTAACCTCTCGCCGATCTCACGTGTTGTTATTCGCCGGTTTGCATCAACTAATGCCTTTATCGTGTCTTTATCAGCTTCAACCGGCCTTCCAGAACGTGGTGCATCTTCGACATCAAAATTGCCGGATCGAAATTTTGCAAACCAGTTCTGGCACTGGCGTACTGTCAACACATCTTCTCCATACACATCGGTTAATTTCTTTCTGGCTTGAACAGCATTTTTACCTTTTCTATAGTAAAAAAGTAAAATATGACGAAAATGCTGCTTATTGCTCTCCATATTTAAAAGAGCACCAACCAAAAACTACTGCGTAGAATCAATTGGACTTTTTCACACACAAGCCTTGCTATATCAGCTCTCAAAACATATAATGATTATGCGGCTTAAGTGTGAAGTTGGGTGCAAAAAAATACAATTAAATCCTCTGTCGGGAAAAAACGAAATTACTTTCCGAACAACCCAATAAATGTTTTTATATATACTTGTTTGTTGAGGTATGTACTTTACCCTCGTATGTTTATAACATTCATTTGAAACATTTTTCATTCAAGAATATGCATCTAAATGAGGCATTGTAAAATCGCGTTTTTTAATCTCGTCAATAATTTTCATGAAGAGTTTCGGATTGGATTTCTGCACATTTCCGCCGAAATTCTGCATAGATTATAAAGTACGAAGCCTCAGCTTTACGTTCCCGTTGAAATTAGCTGTTGAGAGGTGCTGTAGCACATTTGGCAGCCAATTTAGTTTTGCCCCGCGCTTCCGAGAAATTTTACCGCTCGGCGTCGGACATGAATGAAAGGTTTCTACCTGCCTTATCTGATGCATATTCTTTTCTACGAAGGATAATTAACCTCTAATGTTTCAAATGAAGTCGTATTTCATTGTTGAAATTGACATTTTCAATATATTTATGTTTTCATTTTCCTGTTCACGAAATGCATGAAAATATGGTTTTAAAACTTGATTTCCAACTTACAGACATTTATTTGCGATGACCTCGACAGAAGAAATATCTTTCAGCCGAAGAGATATATTCTTAATGATTGAAAGCATGTCAAATGCTGAAGTCAGCGAAAAAGTTAATGCAGCAGAAGTGGCGATACAATCAAAGATACAAGCTCCATTCACACTTTCCACAGATTCACGTAATCGTGTTCGAAATGCAATTTACAAATTGCAAGAAAGATGGCGAAAATCATACCGAGATTTAAGCGCATTTTATAAACAAAACGATCCTTGGTGGAGGAAAAAATTACCCTGTTTGTATGTACAAAAACATATAAAAAATCACTTACTGAGATCTGTCCTTCTGTTACGTCCCACGTTGCGGTCGTTACTTTATTTATATTTTCGGGTCCTGGCTCTTTTAAGGTGCTAAAGCACGCCCTGTCTAAACTTACCGGTGATGTACGTAATTAGGATATGGAACGGGAGGGATAGGAAATCACTCTCGTTTATAACAACAACAAGATATATTCTAACAATGAATAAAGTAAAATGAAAGATACAAATAAGTCTTAACATACCAATGATGATGAATGATTAACGCTTGCGGCTGGTTC
>NW_015374331.1:19423-19747 GCF_001272555.1 Dufourea novaeangliae | reverse complement strand
CTCGCCGTTACGCGTGAAGAAAAAGTAGACGAAGCACCGTCTAACGCGAGAGTAACCAAAAGACAAAAAGACCCCTTGCCCGGTTTGGACAATCGTTTTATAATGTTTTTCCCCCTCCCTTAATTGAAGAACGTGGAAGATACGGGGTAGCAACAAGCTATTGTTCGTCAGGGAATTCTCGAGTCGTCGTGGCGGTGTTTCGATATTGCTGATCCGTCCGGTCCGTCGGTCAACGTCCCGTCGGTCAACGTCTCGAGGATTCTCGACTACGCGCGTAGCTTTCACGTGTCGCTGATTTGACGATTTTCGCTCGCTCTTCGCGTT
>NW_015374331.1:0-18570 GCF_001272555.1 Dufourea novaeangliae | reverse complement strand
ATATTAATACGTTTATTATTAATATTGATACATTAATATTATGTAATATTAATTGATATTAGTAATATTATTGTAAGAAAAAACGATAAAAATGCAAATAAATAAGTCGTAACTATTAATGTTGAATCAATAACTTTACAAAAAGGTTTCGATGCTCGCCAGCTGAGAAGAACGATTCTTCTGTCCGGAAAAGCCCCTTTCTTTTCGTCAACGTTTGCTTTTCAAGTGCTTGAAGTCCCTTATCGGCAACTGTGGTATCACTATCCAGATGTCCTACAATCCTTACATCAGAACAATGGGACATTATAGAAGACATAATACCGTTATTGAAACCAATAGAATATGTAACTGTAGAGTTGTGTGCTGAGAAATATTCTACAGCTTCAAAAATCATGCCATTAATAAGAGGAATTGAAAACGCCATCCAAAATATTACATCTGTGACAATGCCTGGCCTTGCACTAAAAAATAACCTGTTAAACAATATTGATATTAGATTTGAATACATAGAAACAAATAAAATTACATCAACAGCTACAATAATAGACCCTAGATTTAAAACAGCAATTTTTCAAAGCGAAGGAAATGCACAAAGAGCAATAGAAACTTTAACATCAGAACTTCAGAATTTACTAACCAACGTGCAAATTCATGAGAATAGACGTACAAACCCAGAAGAAGAAGAACCACTTAATCAGGATGCAGGATTTTGGAATTTTTCTGTTGATAAAGTTTCCTATCTAACTAGACAGTGCTCTACACCTTTAGAAACCGCAACAAACATAACAAGGCAATATTTAGATCTGCCTTACGAAAGTATTAAAAGTGATCCCATTGCATTTTAGAATACACATGGCCACACAATGCCTGAACTAAAAAAAATTAATGAAAAATATTTATGTACACCTGCAAGATCTGTTCCATCAGAACAGATATTTTCCAAAGTTGGACAGATTATGTCAGAAAGAAGAAATAGACTATCGTCAAAAAATTTAGATCAACTCATTTTTTGAAATTGTAATATGGAATAACATAGGTCAAAATAGCAGGTAATTGTATAATATTTTTTTAGATGATATTCTTTTATTTTTCAATTCCTAATATAGCAATATTTATATCTGTCCTAGGAGAAAGAAGAAATGACAACATTAACAACTATCGAATAAAATTTGGTATGTATAAAAAATTAAACAATCCCATAATTTTAAATACCTGCTATTGTGACAACACTTATTTGATTTTAAAGAATTTTTCCAAGAACTGTGCAAATTATTGCTTATAACCTAATTGATTTTCACAAAAAATGTAGAGCAGTTAATTTTTTAAGTGCCAATATCAAATAGCTTACGAAAAATCGAATATTAGTAATTGTTTAAAAAAACTTGTTTACCACATATTTTTTCTTAATAAATTTCCAAAAGGTAAATACACCAATGGTGTCATGAAAATTTGACGATATAATCTATACATAACCACTAAAGCATAATTTCAGTCGACTAAAAACTATCGACTAAATAGTCGATAGTATGTTGCGACTAAATAGTCGTTAGTCGATAGTTTTATTTAGTCGATGGTGCCCATCACTAACTGGCATACGCAACTGAAATGAGCCTTCGCAGGTCAGGGAGTCATGACGCAGCCGTATTAGTCAAGGAAGCTTCTAATACGTCTCCGAGGTCAGCAAAATCATTGCGATCGTCATCTTCAGTCACTATTCCAAAAGAAATGCTTCCAGAAGTGGCTTTATCTCTTATTGTTGAAACTTCATCGACCGTTAATGACTATAATAAGTATAGAAGCAATTCCCTACAGTACAATGCACCAATTTTTCCATCGTACAAGAAGGTTTTACAAGCCAAAAAGAAATGCTACCCAGAGGGCATAATTATATCTGAGACCTGTGCTTATGTACCTTTGCAATGTTTACTGGATCAAACCGTAGAGCGAATTTTACGTTCTCAGTTTGAAGTCATTCGAAATCTTAGCGAAGGGAGCGTTGCACAATTACAACTTTATGTAAAATGGGGCTGCGATGGCAGCTCAGGCCAAAGCCAGTATAAGCAGTCATTTAGTAATGACACAGTTTCCGACGCAAGCATGTTTATGACATCTTTATCGCCTCTGCGCCTCGTTTCTAATGACTCTGCTAATAATCTCATTATTTGGAAGAATCCTCGACCGTCCTCGCCCAGATACTGCCGACCAATTAAAGTCGAATTTATGATGGAAAGTGCATCTACGATTGTTAAACAGAAAGAATGGGTCGAATCGGAGATTAAATCACTAATTTCCTATGAAACTTGCATGGACGGAAAAAGCATTACTGTACAATATAAAATGTTTTTCACAATGATTGACGGCAAAGTATGTAACGCAATTTCGAACACTAAATCAGCAATGAGGTGCTACTTATGCGGCGTTACTTCGAAAGATTTTAATAGAATTGATTTTGTTTTATCGAAAAATATTGAGGACTCATATTTATGTTATGGAATGTCAACTTTGCATGCTTGGATAACGTTTATGGAGTGCCTTCTACACATTGGATATAGAATTGGAGTCAATGTTTGGCAAACGAGAGGCGCTGAGGATAAAGAGAAAGTTGAGAGAAGGAAAAAAAATATACAAGAAAGTTTGCAGAAAAAATTGGCTCTTAAAGTTGACATTCCAAAACAAGGATTAGGTACGACAAACGACGGTAACACAGCAAGGCGTTTTTTCGAATCATCTATTGTAGAGTCACAAATTCTAGGAGTAGATCTGCGTTTGATTGAGAGATTTCACGTCATTTTACAAGTTTTGTATTCCGGTTTTGCCATCAACGTGTCTGCTTTTAGAGAATACTGCATAAAAACTGCCAAATTATTTGTGGAGCTATATCACTGGTATAACATGCCAACCACGGTTCATGAAATATTAATTCACGGGCCACAAATTATCAATGCCGCGGAACTTCCCATTGGGGAATTGTCTAAGGATGCACAGGAAGCGCGGAATAAGGATTTTAAAAAGTACAGAGAATTGTATTCACGCAAAATATCGCGAGAAAAAACTATGGAAGACGTTTTTAATAGGCTTCTAACTTCTTCTGATCCATTGATTACCGGAATGAGAAAACTCCAAGCTAAAAAAGGTAAAAATCTGAGCAAGTGAGCAACTGAAGCAAGAAGCACTCTCATTGTTAATTGCAGAAGAATTTTCGGACATGTCATCGGATGAAAACGATGCGGAATGCTACGAATAGCTTTCACATTGTAATTACAGTTAGTTTAATTAGTTATTACTTTAATTTCATATGTATATGTCGTATTGTAGTAAAAATTGATTGTCACAGGTACAACTATCTTTATAAACCATTATTTCCCAAAAGAAACCTTTTTTTCACCCCAAAAAGCATTTTTTGTCCGTCATTTTGTTTTCCGGAAAACAAATGTCTTTTTTATTATCATTTTATCAAAACAAATAGCTTATGTAGGAATTATACTGTAAAACTATTATTTTTCAAAAATTAGCGGCCATTTTGGATCCGCCATTTTGAATTTTTGAAAACAAACATATTTAAAATCAGCGACCTAAAACACCCCTATGTTTCAATTTTCATCACAATCGGAGCAGTGGAAGTATTTTTGGCCACAAAATCATGATTTGGAAACACTTTGTATCGTGACGTTTACAAGCAACTGACCAATCGACCGTCGTCACAAAAATTGATCACTGACTTTATGGTACCAAAAAATAAATCAATTGACATTGTATCTTCAAGTGACGAAAGCGATTTTGAACCAATTCATCACAAGAAGATGCGCGTTAAGGATTACGACGACTAGCAGTGAATTATGTAATGTGCATTTTGAAAACTTCTCCATGTATACAATGAAAAATTTAATGTTTTTATAATGTTTCCATGTGTAATTTAATTATTTATTTTGTTTGGAAGCACTTTCTCATGTATTTCGTAAATAATTGACGTATTTTCTAAGTTCGACTTTTTTTGCGGTCTCTCTCCGCCGCATAAAAAAAAATTTCTGTAGTATGTCGAACAAAGTTGTTTATAATATGTAGTATTTATGAAATTTCCGAATATTTTTTTGTGCGGTTTTTTTTATGCGGCCCCTATCTACCGCATAAAAACAGGTTTTACTGTATTACATAAATTGTTAAAGAAATGATGTAAGTCATAATTGGCAATTAGAAAGATAGATGGAGAAAAAGGAAGAAGTACATTGTGAGTGGAAGGAATGAGTAGAATAAGAGTGTATGGTATAATGTTTAGATTGATTTGTTAAAGATTGAAGAAAGATTTATATTTAGATTTAAGAAAATATATATATATTACATAAATTGTTAAAGAGATAAAGCAATTGATAAAATAAGAGTAGATATAAATAAAGAGAAAATGTAACCACACAGGTTTATAGGGAGAAATCTCCCTGAACACCATCCCGAGGTCTACCAGTTATATATGTATAGATCAAAGGTAAACTAATAAAATAAAAAAAAAAAAATTAATTACGCAAAAATTTTGTAAGTTTGGGAAGAGTGGGGGGCAAATCCAATTTTTTTCTTGTAGGGTGAAGTAAAAGCACTTTTTTCCATCCAAGGGGTGGGGCAAGGGCCCCCTGGCTACACCCATGATAATAAATTGAACATCTTAATAAAGTATTGTATAATCTAAAATTATATTCCTTTTACTGTATCGAAGAAGGCAAGAAAAAAAAATACAAGATAATTTCTGTTTATTCGTTGAGTCCTTTCGTTAATTTAGGAGTTTAGTGGAAGGGGAACACACGCCGCTATAGTACAAATTTATAGGACGCAACTACTTTCAAAAAAAAAAAGGTTAGAGTTGTTAATCGTCCAAAAAAAAACCACAACTAAAAATAGATGTAGATACCGGCATCTGTCTCTTCCACTAAGCCCCTAGAGTGTAAAAGAGCCGGACAACAAATAAATAAATATAAGCTTCCTACGATTAGACTATGGAAGTTGATCTACTACTTATCCCGTATGCGATGGAATATACGCAGAGAACATATGCGGAGTGTATTCCAGATGTATGAATATGTGATATAAGGTAGATGTCCCAATTTCTACTCCTTTCATATATTTCTTATTAGTATGAATGCTGTAGTGAAAAAAAGATAAACAATAGTAGAAAGAATGATCCCAAATATAATGAAACGATAACCAAAGTTATAAATACTAGTTTAAAAAGAATATCCGTCCTGGCTACTGGCGAGGAATATAATTTACCACTTTCGATATTAACGTGCAAATATAAAGGAATATATCCTATTGGAAAAAGAAGCAGTACCGGTACTATATTAACCCTTGTGGAAAAAGACCGTTTTAGTTGACTGGATCCTTTATGTGGGCGGTAAAGGTTTTCCTTTAACTAAAACTTTGCTTTTGGATAGTGTTAAATTATTATTAAAATCCATTTACCGAAGGTAAGCCTGGATGGTACTGGTTTCAAGGTTTTTTAAAACGTCACCCGTGGTTGTCTGTAAGAACTCCTCAAAATTTAAATAAGAGAAGAACAAATGTTACCGATACGACTAATGAAAGCACTTGTCCCTGTAAATGTGGTAAATAAGTTCTTTTCCAAGAACAAAATAAATTTAATACTGATTTTAATTATAATAAAGTAATACTGATTTTATTACCGTTGATACGACTGATTCCATTCCTTTACCTTTTAAAAAAAAAGCACTATTTTGGCCAACATGATTATTGTCGGGTAGTGGAAAAAAGAAGAAGAAAAAGATGAGGAGAAACGTATGTTAAAAAAAATAAGGAAAGAAGAAGCAGCAGTCCAAAGAGCAATGATGCGACATAAGAAAAAGAAGTAATAATCTTATGTTTCCTACCCATTAGTATTGTTATTTCAAGAAATATTTGTTCGACAATTATAAATAGTTTTATTTACTATTATGTTATAAAAACTAACCATGAAACATGTAACTTATTATTACTTGAAAAGGCAACCTATTATTTGAGCAGAAATTGGTGCAAATGGCAAGTAGAAATACGTACGCGACGCTATTTTTCATAAGCAGAAATACGGACATTTAGAGCACTCTATTTAATTAGTCATTACTAATATTTAAACTTTCAAACGTACGAAACGCGATAAAACAATCGGTATTATGCAAATTTCGACAACTACTCGAACTAATTTGTAAGCATATTCTCTATTTGCAAAAAGTATGATGAGTATGTAAATATATTAAGCAAGTATCTTAATATCGCGTTGCGCGGAAAAAATTAGTAGTATGTACATTTCTGCGTGCCAAACTGTGTACATAGCAAAAATACGTTTAATTTTAACACTTACGTTTTAACACGCTTAATCTCCACGTTACGACGCACCGCATCCTTTATTTGTTCACACATGGCACAGCATTCGATAAAATCCCGAAGAAACGAAATCACCGAACGATCGAATACGCGAACACCACACTTTTTACAACGTTTCAATTGTGCATACACGAAACACGTATCATCCGTACTCACGGATATTACCACGGGATTATTTCCACGCAACTTGCTGTTCAAAATTTCAAAAATTTCCGTAATATCGAACGCACGGGCAACGGAAAATGCGGCAGGAACGAAGTATGTCCAAAGCCATACATAGACACAGTGATGCCAGGAGCCAGGACGTGGGATTTCTCCCACATGGGAGCCTTCGTGCGCATGCGCATGCTGACGTCACAGCTCGACGGCGGTTGTTTCCATGGATGTATCTATGCGCAACAGTAGGTACGCGTAAGGGGCCCTTCCCAGTTGTTTCCCGCGTTTTTCGTTAAAGTGAAGGTGAGTCGCGTAATGTTATATAATATATTGAATTGTAGTGCAATATTAGTGTATTACAGTGACACAAACCAGAAGATGGATTACCAGCAGCCTAGTTCGAGTGGATTGGCGGATAAGAAGAGAAGTAACAAAGGGAAAGTATTCCAATTATCTTGGCTAAAGAATAATATTTTCAAAGACTGGTTAAAATCTGATAATAATAAAAAAGCTTTCTGCACGGCTTGCAATAAAGTCTTGGCATGCGGAAAATCAGAACTTATTAGACATTCGCGGACTCAATTACATATTAAAAATACAAGCAAAAGCTGTGATATCACACCATCTGTTTTATTACCAAAAGTTGATAGTAATTCTGATTTGGACCATGTTAATAAAGTCAAAACAGCCGAAATAAAGTTAGCTGCGTTTTACGCGGAGCACAATATAGCTTTTCAAACAATAAATCGGCTGCAGATGTACAAAATAATAAAAATATATATATTCATTTATTTCCATGTAAATATGTTATTTCTTTTAAAAATGTCCTCTTCCTGTAATTTCTACCGTATTTCAATTTTCACGGGGGTCTAACGATACCCCATATTTGAGTGAAGTATATACGTTACTGAGGATTAGGTAGTGCGCATGCGTGGGAAAAATCCCACGTCCTGGCATCACTGCATAGACAAAGGATTTGCACGGATTTCCTATTCAAACTGATGCGTGCGGATACTAGATGCGTAACAGGGATGCTAGATGCTAGATTTGGTACCCCCGAACCAACGAGTTTGTGAGAAAAAATGCCCGTGTCTCGCCTAGGCCGGACCATGCGCACTCTCCGAACTGTGTGACGCTTATTGGTACTAATCCGTGGTGACGTCTACGCATGAGGGATGTAAAGGATCCTTCGGATGTATGTAATATCGATGAAATGTAAAAAAACAAAATAATACAAATAATACGTACATGTATGTGGATCATATTTCGACGTACTTATTACTCCGATTTGTCAAAATTATTACGTAAATAAATCATTTCTTTGTTATTACATTGTTCTTTCACATTTCTTCCATATTGCATACATCTGAAAGGTCCTTAACATTTCTCAAACGTGTCACGTAAGTTTCGTATATTCTTTTGTTTTCAAAGAATGCATAACATGTAATAAGAATACAATAATACCACTGACGAGGTATAGGATAGACCTATCATGTTATGGAACTTCTTGTCTCATGTTCTGAAATACCGATAGTGTAAAAAGTCAGGGATTTTCTGCTGCCCTCTACGTTATGAGAACGGGGAATTTGTGAACTACGTTAAATCCATTCGAGCTCAACTAGTCTAACTTCTACAGTGTTGTCGAGTCTAAAGTACAATGTTGTCAGATCATGAGTGTTCGGTACGTCGGAAAATCATCGTAGGGACCATGCCATGGTCACCATGATCGTGAACGGATTCTCTTCCGTCCGTTCACTGTAAAGTAGACATATTAGAAAGGAGTCTTGGGTTACAGTCCCGACGGACCTATTGGTTTTTTTTTGCGTACAAACAAGTTATTGCGTTTAATATTGTTTTTATGAATATGCATATGTATTATTATGTACAATTTGAGTAAATTACTTTATTATTCCATTGTTATTACAACAGTTTAACAGTGACAACGAACGCATGTGTGGCGAGCGCTGCGTAACAGGGCGAATTCCGCGGAAGGGAACGGGTCGAGCCGTTTCCCTGAACGTAGCCGATGGCACGCGGGGTTGACGGCGGGGGGTCCCCGTACCGCTGGGAGGACGCCGCGGCGAAGAAGCGCGAGAGGGTACGTCCACGCGGCTAACTCGACCGACGCGGAATAAAAACGATCGACGACAGATTCTCGCCCAGTTGAGTGCACCCGGATCCTATCACCTCACATGTATATATTCAAATATCGGACTAATAGTATATTTTTATTCTATATTATTACATGTAAATGAGTAATATGTATCAAAAACGTAATCGAAACACAGACTTTTATTACACCACAAACATCGCATAAAAGATATTTCGTTATATTGACATTTGTAATAATTATGGATGTTGCTGGGAAAACAATATTATTGACATTATGGAACATTTTTTTGTCTGCAGCCAATTTTGAAACAGACTACGTGATCATTTTGTCATACACAGGTGTTTATAACTGGCGATGAATGAATTGTTATTGTTAGTCTTGCTTTTTCAAATGTGAATGATAATTAATAATAATAAATCGAAGAGATCGCTGCCGCATGTGGCAAACAGATTCTCCTCTGTCCGTTCGTTGTAAACGTATTAAAAAAAGGTTTTCTCACTTTATATAAAGCAGGCTTGGGTACTTTTGATTTGAAATGAAAACTACAAATAAAAAGAGCCAATATTTATTCCAAATAAAATAACAGATAAGTTTATTTGAAAATAAGGATGTATGCAAATAAATTCCAAAATCTTATTTCAGAAATAAATTATTTCTAAATGATTTATTTGCCAAATATTAGGTTATTTAAAATAATAATGCAAAATAACAAATAATTGATTTTCGTATATAATGAATATATTTGTCATTGTAAATTAAAAAATATATTGTTTGTTTAAATTTATGGAACAATACATGTATATACGTGTTCATAATAGCATATTAAAAGTAATTAGTTTTTTGTACGCGAACACAAATTCTGACAAATTCGACCCCGAACCTGCATAAGCTCGGTGAAATCGGTATGGAACATTTTGGAGTTTTATTTTTATTTTATTACTAATAATTCTATGATATATTTATATTGCATATATTTGTAGCATCCTGAAAACTGGTATTAATGAGCCATTCCACGTCGAAACGCACAGAACTGCGAACTTAATGACCGATTTTTTTCGAATTTGCAGCATTATAACCACAAGCAAGATAACCACAAGAAACTAAATTGTGTAAAATTTTAGTTTCTAATCTTGAACCGTTTCCGAGATAGGTATGTTAAAGTTTTGAAAAATTGAACGAAATCAGCCGATACGACATCACTGCAACCGTAATATTGTGATCATTTTTAAACATCGAGTTTTGATTTTGCCCTTATTTTAAAGCTAAAGGAATATTTTTTCTAACCGTATGGGCAAAATTTTATTTCTTGTTAGTGGATATAATAATAATTGATGTTAAAGTTTCAAAGCCGATTGGAAGCTGTTCCCACTGTTCCGTTGTTATGAAAAATACGTTTCGTTGAACCTTCGACTATAAAATACAATTTTGTAAAAGGATTGATCGCTGTCAGGAAGAATGACGAAAAAAATGTATAATGTCAACCGTTGCACAAGGTCGCACGCGCTACGAGCTGCTGACAGTTACATACTGTTATTATGTGTTTATGTTATATGTCTAGATACAATGTAACAGTTTCTTGAAAGCAGTTTCTTTTTCCAAATATGTACTTTTATAACTTGGGCCATAGTTTATCGTCGACGTACAATAGAATTCAAATTGTTTCAATTTAGCTGCTTTTTAAACATTGTTCCCATCAGTTTGCCATGTTCATAATAATATTTACTGAAACAATCATTTTTTCTCTACAAAATGTATATTATAGAAAAATGGAACAATACCGAGAACATTGAAACAAAAATTTTAAATCGTCAATTGCATTTTTAGTAGTCTGCAATTAAAGGATTAATACCTAGCATCAAACACACGACGTAATGAATGACACTATCTTTATTATGTTTTTAATGTATTTATTAAAACGTAATAATGTAGTACATAACAAAATATAAAATTTTCTCATCTTTTAAAGTTTCCTTTTCTTCTTTCTTAATTTTCTTACTTCTGTGTACTCCATACGAAGCTGTACATACAATATATTAAATGAGAGAAAGGTTAAGAAAGAAAATTTTTATTGAATATCACCATACTCACAAATCGATAAAAGTTTTCATGTTCTCTTTTAATACATGCGATTGTATATGCCTTTCCTTCACCTTAGTTCCACTAATTACTTTTGTAATCACATCATTAAATTTTTGAAAATTTGTGAAACCAAAACAATAGTGTTAACAGGATGGGCCACGTGAAGGCGTGAAAGGAGGTCTTTGCCACCCCAAAGTATACTTAATGTTCGCATTCATAAACATTCACCGAAAGGAAGAGAAAAACGTTAAAGAAAATCACATGCATTGAATTGTTACAAAGTGGGAATATCTTTGACGGGAAGATGGAACATTGAACATACTCAGAATTGTATAATTAAATGGCAGAATCAAGGATGTACGCGAAGAAGCAACACAATATACACATGTTAGCGTGAATTCTTTTATGAAAGGAGAGGCACGCGGTGTCGGCTTCTTGAGAAGAGATTGTATCGCCAATAGCCGGAATCTTAAACATATCATCGGTATTTAGATTCGGTGGCGGCACGAGTGGCGATACATTGTTGATTCCTCGCAGCCTCAGAGTCCGGGTGTTCCGTGATGGCAAAGGGCCCGACGCTGGATTGTCGGTTGCCGGTTGCTATCAAGGCGCGTGTGATAAAAGATTTTAAATAAAGGATCTGGCCACAGAGTGGGGAGAGTCGGGGGTACTCTCTGGCAAGAGGACTGTGTCAAGGGACACGGCACTTACCCCAGAACTTCGAAAGAGATCGGAGTCAAGTTTGATACAAAATATTTCTAACACACACAAACAGCAAAATAAAACTAAGCGAATGCAAGTAAGAAAGGAAAGTACTACAAAGCCTACAAATAAGTAGAGTTATTGCTAAAAGAAAGTGAAACTATCTAAACATTCTTCAAATGTGCTAATTTTGAATTTTTGCCCATTTTTGAGCTTGCAAATCGTAGTAGTTGCCCGAGCCATACCGTATCTTTTAGGAATTTTTACAGTTAATGCAAAATATGTCATATTTTTACGGTGAACAGCGCATTCATCATGGTTAAACCAGTTTGGATATTTTTGTTCCACGGAATGGGAAACAATCGAAAACAATTTATCCAGTATCAATGCTTCGCTGCGTAATCTCGGATAATTTGAAAAACGTCTGAAAATTCTTCACTTGGAACATAAAGATGTCCAAAATCTACATTATCATCGACCATATAAGCCCGAAAAAATATCAGTATTTGCTCGTTGCGACAAAAACTATTATTAATAGAAACAAATATGTCGTAACATTTACGACACCGCGTTTTTTCAACACTTTTTTTAACAATATACCCTGCAAAATACTCAAGCGCGCAAGTTTCTAAAGAACATACTGATGTTGACAGTTCATTAATGTTATTACTTGTATTATCTTCAACATGTATTTCGATACTGTCATCATCAATACATTCGTCGGCGATGAATGAAATATCAGACGCCGACGTGGCTGGTTCACATTGTGACATATCCTCCGGCACTAACGGTGTGTCATCATCGGGCATGGAATTCCCATTATCTGAACCACTACGTAAATGCAACAGAATACTTTTTTTCATACCAAGACGTACCGCTTTCACCGAAGGATTATTATTATAAGTGCCACCGTGCAACCGAAGAACGGAAAAGAAGTTTTCTAGACAATCTGTATTAAGTCGCGAAGTCATTAAAAACGTAATACCTTCTTCCCGTAAATCATTCCAGAGTTGCAGAGTAGCACTTACAGATTGCTGTAACCCCAAAAAACAAGGAGGCGCTTTCAAACCTTTCGGTGAAACAACATATCAATTTTGCATGTTATTTAATTGACTTAACAAATTCTTCTCGACGTCACAATAAAAACGCGAAAGCGCACATTTGTTTGGGTTGGGGTCACGGGCGCATCTACTATTTAAATTATCAAACAGGTCATTTAAGATTGCAAAGAAACTAGCCGTGTGTTGAACAGTCGTTGTTTCTATGCAACCTGTTAAGGAAGCGGTAAACAATACAGACGACACTCGTTTACTAAAAACTTGGAGAGCAAGCTTACATTTCATCCTGTCAAATGAATTTGGCCTCACATGTTTTTCTGATAATTTGTAAGCTGCCCGAATACTTTTGTTCCTCTCCAAATTCCACAATGCAATTACATCGGACCAAGAAACTAAAGATCCGTCGATTAAAAAATCATATTTTAACAAATTATTACGAATGCTTTTAAATAAATGTAAGAAATCAAATAGAAAATAAATTTTTTGGCCATTTTTTGTAAAGTACGGTTTTTTTATAGAAGCACGGTCGTCTGCTGTGCTCTGATTGCTGCTTCCTTGATTGCAAATAACCGCTCTGACTTTTAAACCGGTTTCATACAATGAATCTAAAATTTTGTCCAAAATTTGTGATAAATCGTTCTTCTTAATGCCTGATTTTGAAACAAAAAAAGCCAATGGTTGTTTCCAATTACCGAAAAACCCCCGTAGCAAAAAAAGGAAGAACTTGAGAACCCACGGCTGTAATACGACCCAAAAATCCTAAATCTTCGAAACTGTTTCGAAACGGGCGGATTGCCGCAAATTTCGATTGAAAATCGCTGGGATCGCTCAGCGCTGAGCGTGGAGGTGGAAGGAGGACTCTTGCTCGAGTCCAGAAAAACACACGCGAAACTATGAGAATTGACCGAACACTTGGAACGTTTATTGGACGATATACAATAATTAAGACGGAACGAGAATGCGATGCGCGTTCGATATAATTTGTTGGCTGATTGCAACAGAGATAATTTTGTTGTAATGGCGCGAGGCACTTGCGGTTTTTCGCGTGAGAACCGTACCGGTATTCTTCCAGTTCTGCTGGGCTATCGGCGCAGGACAATACGCGAGCACCGAGAGTCCTTTTTTGCACACCTCGGTGATTGGCGGTTAGACATCGCGCGATACAGGTGCGTGTTATGATTGGTTTCGCCGAATTCGCGTGATATTTCGTGGAACGAGCAGCGCGACGGAATCTCGCGAGACCTCGTCCACATTCGGGAAACCTCGGCCGCGCGACGGTGCGCGAGCGCGTTGATTGAATTCCAAACAGAAACCTTCAATAATCTGTCGGGTTGGGTGGAAATTTAAACATTTTTTAATAGCCATTTCATCAAACAAAAGAACGCAATTACGGTCTGCGCTTTCATATGCGCAGCTTTACTTGTGAGCGCGTAAAATATATTTGCACAAATTCGAGGCCAAATATCAGTCTTTCCGAACCACCGAATAATGGTTATTGGGCTTGGCAAATGAAAATGGAAAACAGCACGCATTTTAGTATACAAAGCTGGCGAAGTGTAATGCATTGTCATACATAATCGTTGTTCGTCGCGTGTGAAAGCTCTTTTAGAATGTTTAAATAATAACATCATTATAAAAGTGAAAACAAAACCAGATACTTTTCTCGCGATTGTTTTCTTCAAACACGTATCATCAATACATCCTGAAGAAAGCTTATCTTTTATCCTATTTATTGCTTTAGACTTCGCTCGTAGTTGCAAGCGAAGAATACTACATTTATTCTTTTCTTGCTTCAACTGTTCTTCAATTTTCATCAACCGCTCATCCTGTATATTGCGTTCTTTCGTTAATGAATTGGTTTCTTCATTATCATCTTCGCGTAAAAACATTTTGGGTACGGCATTTCTTCGTAATAGACCGGATGCATGGAAACTACTTTTTAAAAAATGCCGACTACATATATATTTTTTTTGCCATTCTGCATTTGTCAGTTCCACACAATCATCTAAAACACAGTTAACAAGCCACGTTATGCATCTGTCATTGTTATTAACAGGAAAGCGATGGAAAGTAGTGGTATCCGTTGAATTACGGTTTCTTAAACCGCAATTCGGATACACGCACTTTCTGTAATGTAATTTACGTTTCTGATATTCCATTTTTAGAAATATTTAAACTAAGCATGTGATAATAATAAATATTTAACACGTTCGCTGCATACGCCGAGGATCCGCGTCAATTGTGAAATTAAGCGATATACATACGTGACACTGGGCACACAGCGAACGTGTCAAACTAACAATAAGCACTACACAACGCTTCACGCAATTACAGAACTACAAATAGCAATATAAGCACTCATTCAAAATATCTATAAGTACAGAAAGAAGCAGCCAAGAGCTATTAATTTTAATACGTACCTGGCTAATTTTTATGTATCCCTCGTGGTTATGGCCTGCAGCACCCGCGAAAACTGACAGTCGCAGCAGGTCCACGCATATACGATGCCGAATAGTCTTTTGTTTTTCTGCATATGAAAAGAAAAAACACATACATAATTGAAATAGTAATTTTAATAAGATAAGATAAAATATTAAGATTGCTATGAACTTATCTTTTTTTTGTTGAATTATTTTGTAATTGCGCTTCCTCACTTTTGAGTAAAAGTTTCGCCGCTAACGAAAATATATACACAATGCTGTATAGTCTTTTGCTTATGTATCTATCTAAAAAGAAATAAATATATAAATATAATTATAATCATAATTGTAATAGTGTAAGATAAAATATAAATATTATTGTAAACTTATCTTTTTTGTTTATAGAAACTAATCCATCGCTGGAAATTTAAGATATTACGCGGAAGAATTAAACGCGAAAAAAATACATGCGGCGGAAGTAAGGCGAAAGAAATGCACGCACAAGCGACTATAATACAATTGTAATTATATAATAACTTCAAAATAGACCCCCTAACACCATGGAAATACTATTTTGTTACAGTTATTACTGTTGTTGCTTTCAGGTATAAGCCGTGTCCTGGTGTACTTATTTTCCGAACGTTTCGGAAGGGTCGAATTACACTGATACTGGTGTGTGCTTTGTGGTGCTCTACTAATATACTGGAGCTTGCTCATGTTTCGGTTCATTGTTTACCAATGGAAGACATTTTTAATTATTCAGTTATCCAATAATATAATAATAGCTAGAGAAATCTATTTTCAGAACGAAATTTAAATGCTTCAAAAGAAGCGGTTCCAGAAACCTACGCAAAAAAAAGTGAAACACCAATTGCACCCCATATTACTTAAAATGAGGGCTAAAAAGAATATCGATAGGTCCCGATCCGACCCGAGTCTCAGGAATCCCGTGATTTCGGATACCCGCACACCCCTGCTGTTAATTATTCGCAATAAATAAGATTTTTGTAAGAAAATAACGTGTCAGTAAATTCATATGTAAAAGTTTACCAATTGCCAGAAGGTAATTGTTCGTGCGTATTAAGATTCTTTCAATAGGCAGTAAAACTATTCATACTCCCATATAAATTATAAATATGTAAATGTTAATAAAAGCGGTGTATATTTTCCCACATGTAGATTTGATAAACTATTTATGAAACTGAACTACATCTATTTTGAATTTATCTGTTACAAATATACAAATGTAAGGTAAGATATAAAAACGAATAAAACAAGAACATGTAAAAAGTAACATTACTAAAATGTCCATTAACGATGCATTTAGAATAAATTGTCTTGTAGTTAAGTGAAAAAATATATACTTTTCCGTTTCATGTTTCATGACTGTCATATTTATCCCTTAACCTTAAACTGAAGCATCGGATATTTTTATTCTCGTGAAAACATATAGATACACGTAATATGAATGGAATATATAACACTTCATTTGTGCTAATAATACTCAGAATTCATGCTTTATCGGTAACGTCGGGTATTGACACTAAAATGGTAACAGGGCTATGAACGTGGGACAGAAAAAAGCATTGGATGATAGGTCTATTCTATACCTAGTCGGTGATAATACCATGTAAGAAGAATGCAATAAACGAAGAACACAATAATCCCCTGCTATTGACAATAACAATAAACGACCAGAACACTGTCAAAATCACATTTAATCGCGAATCCATTATTTTTTTGACCGGTGGCGCCATCCGTGGCAATTCACTCAAACTGCTAGCCAACTCATACCGACAGGTGAGTGAAAATTGCTAGTGATGGAAAAATGCGAATATCTCAGTAATTAAGCACTCAAAGTTAAGGTTGCTAGTCTTAAATTATTCCACATGATTCAATGCGTCGACCGAATACAGCAGAACCCCATAATTAGACGAATTATTTGTACCAGTGTTGATATGTACATACATATATTTGTAGTGTTGACAGAAATAATTTTCCTGATTATGGGGTTCTTGGGTATTGGTTCGATGCACGGGATCGCTAGGAGTAATTTGAGACCAATGACGTTCATTTTGAGTACTTAATTACTGAGATATTCGCTTGTTTCCATCACTAGGAATTTTCACTCACCTGTCGGTATGATTTGGCTAACAGTTTGAGCGAATTAACACGGGTGGCGCCACCGGTCGAAAAAAATAGTGATATTCCGCGATTAAATGTTATTTTAACAGTATTCTGGTCGTTTATCGTTAATCCCAATAACAGAGGATTAATCTACGTACTTTTAGCTACAAATCGATTGCGTTGTCTAAACGAAAGCTATCCGTATAACGGTGTAAGAGCTGTCCAAAGTGAACTATGACGAGATACAGTGTCAACCGTTGCAAATAAATGTGTTTTAAGAATGTTCTTGTAATTACTGGTTCCCAGCCGTTAGAGTATTATTCTACGTTCTTTAAACTTCGAATTTAATGCGTGACGCAGAAAAGCAATGTCTTGAAAAAAAAATAATTCTTAATAATTCTTACAAATACTCGTTTGTAACTACGTTCATAAAAATACAAATTTCAAAATTTTCTCGCGCCACACGTCTAGGGCAGTTCTGTCCTGAACTTACGCATAAAATGTAATTAAAATCATTTAAATAAACAAATTAATATTTCATATTTCTCATGAATACTAAGACAGGGTTGTTGTTTAATAATTTATGATAAAATACAAATTATTCATTTATAAAGCTTCATTGCAAGATGCACATCTTAAATGTTATTCTGTATCTCGATTTCTATTAGTTATAATTATTAACAATTTGCATTATAAAACACCTGGTGAAATATTTAAGAACATATGTATCCTGGAGGTATGTAATTGTTATGAATATGACATTGTTGAAAGTATTTAACTTATTGTGAAACAATTTCACGAGAATTGAGTAATGAACAAACTGGCAGCCAATTAGCTCATACTATTTGCTATATAACTCGTCAACTCATAGGTGATTATGATTGTCAATTATATGCCAAATAGTAATGATTGCCCAGGTCTCACCACGTGGAGGTTGCTGCGAATGGAGACCCACCACCCGTCGCGCCTACACCGCCCCACCCTTTGTGCCTTTTGCAACATTTTCCCCAACGAATCTAGTTGTTCATTTAATCGAAGCAGCAGCCCCAAGGTTTTCATATGAAGAGAACTCGTCACGTGAACTTCATATTAGATAAGAGAAATCTTCGTATGAAGTTCATGTGAAGCGTGAACTCATCATATGTGATCATCAGATGAAGGGATGTCTTCGTATGATGCTTTCTGAAACAGACCTTGAAAGATTAGAACATTTCATTATGCATACATTTAAATAATAATTACAATAACAATTTCAATAACAACATGTAATAAGCATAAAAGTATATCGATATATTTTTATACATATTTTGGTTCTATAATAGATATTCAAAGTATATATCACAATCAAACATGGTTACGGACATTTCATTTTGCATAAATTTCAATAAGAATTTCAATAACAACATGTAACCGTTCCTAATACATAAACGAGCTCCGGAGAGACACACACACAGAGATATCTAGGTGTTAGTGCACAGTAGCGATCTATAGCATTGCCGGAATCGACGGAGCTCGCGAGCACGTCATAGAATCGGAGTGGGAATGCCCCACTATC
>NW_015374330.1:28649-29278 GCF_001272555.1 Dufourea novaeangliae | reverse complement strand
GTCCGGCGTCCGCCTGGCGGACGTCGGCATTGCGGACCTCCGCTACCGCAAGGGCCAGACCGGAGCCTCGATACTGAAGGTCCCGGGGCCGGAGGGGGCTGCCCGGGCGGACGCTCTTGCGCGGCGCCTAGAAGAGGTGTTCCGCGGGACCGACGTACGTGTTAGTAGGTCCGTCAAAACCGCCGAGGTGCGGTTGACGGGCCTCGACGAGACGGTCACCGCGGATGCGGTGGCGGGGGCGGTTGCTGCGGCCGGGGGCTGCATCCGGCCTCGGGGGGGTGTGGGCCAAGTGCCCCGTCACCGTGGCGAAGAGACTGGCGGCCGCTGGCCGGCTGCAGGTCGGGTGGTCGTCCGCGCGGGTGGAGGTACTCGCGGCCCGGCCACTCCGGTGCTTCCGGTGCCTCGAAGAGGGGCACGTCCGTCGCGTTTGTCCGTCTGATGCGTACCGCGGCGGGCGGTGCTACTCGTGTGGGGGCACCGGCCACGTGGCCCGGGAATGCGCCGAGGCCCCCAAGTGCCCGGTCTGTACCGACCTCGGTAGGCCGGTCGGGCACCGTTTGGGTGGCGGGGGCTGCGCGCCTCCGCTGTCGCGGCGGAGCAGGCGGGGCGGGGCTGCGGCGGTGCCGGGC
>NW_015374330.1:25054-26993 GCF_001272555.1 Dufourea novaeangliae | reverse complement strand
GGCCCTGCGCGTCCTCGGGCCCCGGCTCGGGCGGCTGCTGGACGGCTGTCTGATGTCGGGGCGGGTCCCGCTTCTATGGAAGCGGGCGAGGCTGACCCTGGTCCCCAAAAAGGGAAAGCCCGCGGGTGACCCTTCGGCCTATCGGCCGATATGCCTCCTTGACGAGGCGGGCAAGGTGTTCGAGCGTGTGCTCGCTGCCCGTCTCTCGAGGTGGCTGTCCGTCGGTGGTTCCGGACTGGCGGACTGCCAGTACGGTTTCCGCGAGGGCCGGTCGACGCTAGACGCCGTCGACCATGTCCGTGCCCAGGCGGGCGCCCCAGGCCTGGATTCGGGCCGGGGATACGGCCGTCCGGGTCGGGGAGAGGCTGAAGTACCTCGGCCTTGACCTGGACGGTCGTTGGAGATTGGAGGGCCACTTCGGCCGCCTCGTTCCCCGGATCGAGGGCGTGACGACCCTATTGGGTCGTCTTCTGCCCAACCTCGGGGGTCCGGGGGAGGGCGTCCGCCGCCTTTACACGGGTGTGGTGCGGGCGATGGCGCTCTACGGGTTCCCCGTATGGGCGCCCAACCTGGCGACCTGCCGGCGCGGCCGGCAATTGCTGCGCAGTGTCCAGCGCCGCATGGCCGTCAGGATCGCCCGCGGATACCGCACCCTATCTGACGAGGCGGCGGTCGTCCTGGCGCGGGTCGTGCCATTTGAACACCAGGCCTTGGTCGACGCCGAGGTCTAACGGCGTCGACAGGCACACCGCCGGGAGGGCATCGACCCGCCGCCGGAGGCGGTCGGGGAGTGGAGGCGGGCCTATGGCCGGCTCGCCAGGGAGGCGTGGCGGCGCCGGCCTGGTCGACAGTGGCGCCGCCCGGCAGCGGTCCGTGGGGGCGGTCCTACCCGTGTTTGATGCATGGATGAACCGCCGCCACGGCCGATTGACGTACCGCCTGACGCAGGTGCTCTCCGGACATGGTTGTTTCGGGGAGTACCTGTCGAGGGTCGGTGCTGAGGAGACGCCTGGCAGCCACCAGTGCGGCGCGGAGCTCGACTCCGCGCAACATGCACTGGAGGAGTGTCCGGCCTTCTCCAGGGAGAGGCGGGCACTCCGATTGGCGGTCGGGTGGGACCTCTCGCTCCCTGCCGTGGTCGCTGCCATGGTGGAGAGCGAGGGGTCGTGGAGGGCGGTGTCCTTCTTCTGCGAGACCGTGGTCTCGCGGAAGGAGGACGACGAGCGGGGTCGGGAGATAACCGACCCCGCTCGGATCGAGAGGAGGAGGGCGAGGCGCGCCGGAGGTCGGCGGCTGGCCGCCGCCCCGGCTGCGGGGGGGCCTGATGCCCCCTGAGCCCCCCCTCCTCTCGGCCGGTCGCTGGGCGGCCGGCGTGACGCGGCGACCCCGCGCGATTGGCGGTAACGGGCCCTTGGGCCCGCCGGCCTGTTGCGGGGTCGCCGGGCACGTGGGGGTGCGCTGACACCCCTGCCTTGAGGTGCCCGCGTCGATGCCGCCGCCGGAGGGGGGGACGTTCGTTTCCTCCCGACGGTGCGCTTCCTTTTTCCTCCCAGTGTGGCGGGGAATAGAATACGCCCACGGTAATCCCTGCCTGTCGTAAGAGGCGACTAAAAGGGACTGTTGGGATCGCGGGACTGTGGCACCCGCGGTCCGGTGGTGGGGGGGAGCTCCCGCTTCCCCCACCACAGAGAGGGCGCTCCGCCGTTAACTGGCGGAGCTGGCGCTCGGGAGGTACCGGTTGTGTTCGTAAGAGATCCCGGTGCCTCCCCGCATAGCGCCGAGCCCGGTCACCGTGAGGGTTTAGTGGGTATTTCCCCTGGGCCTTGCCCTATTGGGGATGAGTCCCACACTACCCCCGCCCCACTCCTCCCACATTGGAGGATGGCGGGGATGTGCGTAAATGCATTCCCTCACGTAAATAAAAAAAAAAAAAAAAAAA
>NW_015374330.1:14836-25011 GCF_001272555.1 Dufourea novaeangliae | reverse complement strand
GCGGAGACGTGGGGAGCCGGGGCTTACGCCTTGGTAGCTCCCAGCTCCGCACACACGTTCGCCTGCCGGGGCCGCTGATGTAGTTGGGGTGGGGTACGCAACTTCATCCAAAGCGGCCCGGGGTGGGGCGGGTGTCAGGGTGCAGTCCTCTGGCACCGGTGGAGTGGAGAAGGGGGGGTGAGGTGAATCCTCGAGGAGCACAGGTGCGGTGGTGGCGGTGTGTTCGTTAGAGATCCCGCCACCACCGGTTCTGCCCGAGAAGGCTGTCGTAGGGGTTTTAGTGGGTGCGAGTCCCACACTACCTCGGAGTCCTACCCCAGGACTTCGCGGTGTGCATAAGGCATTTCCCCTACGTTAAAAAAAAAAAAAAAAAAAAAAGGCTTTAAAGTGAAGTCATCCTTTAATTACCTCCAGCGCCAAAATGCGCCAAAACGTGTTTTATCCGCCGACTACATAGCACTACATAGAAGTATATGTCTCGAAAAATGCGACTTTAGCGCCATTGGTGATAAGGGCCTGTGACTTATGTCTGACCATACTATTCTAATGGGAGTTAACAGGCCGTGTCCCTGGTCTTCCCCTTTGTGTCGAGAGCGTGAGAGACGCTTAGTTCGCATTTTCGCGAAAAGCGCGTAATATCCATGTTTCTCGGCAAGTATAGTGTACCGAGCATTTGAAGACTGTATGTTCTGATATCTCTTGTGTCTCGAGGTTGCCCTCACGTCGCGGAATGGTTTCGCGTGATAGGAGGTATTATCCGAACTCGTGTGCCTCGTTTCGAGGTTATGTTGCCACGTGTTGCGTGTGTTATGCGTTAGTCATTGAGACGCTACTCAGGCGACTCCTGTTTGTACTGTTACGTTTCGACAAACGACTGATGTTCGTAATAAACGTTTATTATACTGTAACTCATACGTATTGTGTCGATCTGTTGTCCCCCCTCTCCCCTTTATCGACTGCATCGTGAAACTTGTGGTGTCGGACGCCTAGAAATTCGCGTGTGATAATACAGCGTCCGCCACACGTCTCAATTATCGATTATGTGTTTTTGCTAGCGTCTGATTGTTTACAGTTTACACCAACGTTTCGATCGATTCGGAGTTGGCCCCAAAGCAGTCACCCCCCCCCCCCTTAACGCGCTAAAACTTGTGCCGGTCACGAGGCGACGTAGCGTCGTTCGCGGAGTTGGTAATGCGTTACCGACTAGACGAGAGTGCAGTTCTACGCGTCTTGTTATATAAAGTATTAATACTTACCGTTACGACAATCCTTTATTTTCGGCCCCATAAAGCATTCCTTGAATTAAACTATGGTCTGTTTTTCGAAAGATGATGCCTGGGAGGTTGGCCTGCCTCGGCGCGTGGCCTGGCGGAGATCCAACGCGAGCTGCGTATTTCGTGCGACGTTGTCGCGGTCTCAATGCCACTGTGTGTCTCTTTCCATCCTCCGGCACTTCGGCGCGCGAGCCTCTCGCTCAGACGCTCCGTAAACCAACTTCCTTCTTTACCCTGCGATTTCCACGTGTACGGTTTAATAACCTACATGTTAATTTAATCTCCTTTTAATATGTTGCTCAATATTTGGGTACAATACATTCTTTTAAAAGAAATAAACTTTTTCTTATTCATGTATTTTAACTTTTGACGTGTAAAAACGTTCAGCGTCTCGTCAACATTCTCCGCCATTTCCAGACAATGGATGATTGACGGCCACGTGCCGAACGCAGTCCCCACTCCTTGAGATTGTAGGTAGATCCTTCTCGAGAGGTTTGTAATACGTGTGATAGAGACAGACGACCGTAGGCGAGGACTCACGTCGACGATCGCACATCATTGGCCAAGATGCGAGGAGTGAGAGAGACACAAGTACCGTAGGTGTCTCGCGATCGCGGTAACACCGCGAAAACTCGGGCCTACCTCCCAGGCATCATCTTTCGAAAAACAGACCATAGGTCTAAACTAATATTCAATTAAGGAAATATACTTACATATTGCGTGATCGTTATAGCGTCTATAAATTACTGGTCTTAACTTAATTTACAAGTTTTCCTAGCATCGAATATAATTAAAACTTAAAGTCTAAGTTTGGGTTAAATTGACCCGAACAGTGCACGATAGTTACATGATTCATTATTTCAAACATTATTTTTTACTTAACATTTCAAATAATTTTTGCCCAAATCTGTTTCTTCTTATAGGATGACGAGTTGATCGAGAGGTAAGTATTGAAACAAAGTTTTACTTAAATGCACACACTATTTATTTCGAATGCATGATCGCACGGTTAACATACTTGGTGTCGTGTCTGTCTGTTAATCAATCATCTTGCACCGGACGCAAATGATGAACTCGAGTTTGCTTTATCAGATACTTGGTATTAGAATCAACTATATATAAATGACGATATCTTTACGATGTACACACAATAAACGTCCATTACTCTGGTTTTGCTTCCGTTCCTAATTACGAATATAAATAATACCGACTTAAAAACTATTTTACGTTTTTTATTGGCCTAGAGGTTACATTTAAAAACCTGCGGTTAGAAACTCTCCCAGATGTCATTGCTAATTTCTGTCATTCATACTATTCTCCTACTTCTCGTCGCTTATGTTCAAATTATTCCACTAATAAAGTTGTACAGTTCCTGCATCGTTTTTAACGATTTCACTGCTCGCCACAATTCTTAATTGCTCACCCTATCGAACGCACTGGTTTTTCATATTTTCGATATGAATTTCATGTAACCTATGCGACAATAAATAAAAAGAGAACGTTGCTTCTTCTCGCTGTTTATAGACGACAATACAATGTTAACCTCGAAAGAAAAGGCGGAGGACAATTTGCTGTACAAGTAACGGTTCGCAATAATGTATGACGAACAAACACGTTCAGAATAAACATTTCGCCTAAAGCTCTTCGTTCCTTACAGTCATTACACGAAAATATTTTCGTGCTAAGAAGTACATGCAATGTTAACGCGTCAATTGAAAATAATAATATAATCAAACTTGATGAGCATTCTTGTTCCAAATTTTGCAATGTTTCACATTTTTAGGACTTCGTATTGTTGGTTTGTCACTCTTAACAGAAGTTTTTTACAATTACACGTTCATGGTGTATAGATGCTTTGAAAGCTTCTAGAGTGTTACAACTTTTTGCACAGTTCGCAAGGTGTCGATATCTTCAATGTCTATGTTACTTAAGTAGCATCGAAACGAAAATATTTCATGCCTGTTATGTGAGTACATAAAATGCTGCTAATAACACACAGAAAATATCGGTATTTTGTAGCTCCATTGCATACAATGCTCGCATGGTGTCGTCATGGACTACCATGGGAAAGGAGGCCAGCCTATCGGCCGCCATCTTTGCGCATTGCTAAAGCGATTTTCCACGAATTGTATCGCACGATGTACGAGAAATTTCTTTAAGAAAACTGGATCCGTGGATCGAAAACTATTTCGCCTTTAAATAGCTATTCACGGAAATTGTGACCGTAATTAGAAACGCAACGGTGACCTTCAAGCGATAATTATTGAAAATTTACATTACTAAGGTAGCTGTGGGTTTCTCGAATTCTTTGAGTGTTCATCTCTCTTTCCTTTGATAACTTCGACGATAACACGAGCCTACGACAAAGTCTTCTAGAGATAATTGCATTACTTTCTCCTGCGAATCTGTTCTCAACTGAAATGTCTTCTTATTCTCTTAGGCGTGTACGAATTATCTTAAGGAGTACGGTTAGCTAAGTAGTCCCGACAGTGTTCCGTTTGATCGACGTACTTGAATCTGAATTCTACTCTCGAATTTGGTGAGATTCTCAGCTAGTGTCAAGATTACGTTGAAAATCATGAGGAAACTTAAGCTCGTAAGTAATTTGAAGTGATGTTCCATTATCTATGCACATACCATAACGTTTCTTGTACACGCTCGCCGATTCACGAGAAACTTCATTATTCACGAATTCTCGATTAAACGTGACATCTATTTCACACGCCTCTTCCAACTTCGCAATCGTTTGCTTTGTTCGCTCCTCGAGCGGTTGTACAGTGTCCGTTGGATTCGAAGACAATCGACAACCATCGATAACAACGCAGTTGTGTCTTTGCCTCGTGTTCTTCCGTATTTAACGTTTGTAAACTAACGCAAGTCAAGGACGCTTAAGTCTACAGAGAGGATGTCGTCACCGAAGACCACCACGGTCACTGTAATCTTGGTGACCAGTACTGCGCCGCCATGTCTGGTGCTGGTTGTCCGGGTACCGCGATTGGAACACTGACGCCTGGCGATATCAGCCCTGGAAAATTATGAGAAATTATTTTAAATTATTAGGTCGGAGCTTTTCGATAGATCGTATCTCAGTACGAATTTCGTTACAGTTTCGTAGTGTACTTACACTAAGTAAAGACTGGCTTGCAGCTATGTCTTGCTTTGTGCATAGTAGGATATTAAGGCGTTCTTTAATTTGAACGTAATCATTATATATTGATTCTCTCTCTCTCTCTCTCTCTCTCTCTCTCTCTATATATATATATATAACTTTAACGGGTGATTCTACGCGCCAAAATAAGAAGAGAATCAAGAATGACGAAATTGCGTTCCAGACTTCGTTTCCGAGTTATTAATTGTTGAAAATACGGGTGAAATACGGTTTGTGGAACTTACTGGTTGGACTATTGCCGACAAGCGTTAATTGGCTCATCTGGGTCAAAGATCCTCTTACCTCGTAGCCGAAATGGTGACATGCGACGCCAAGCGCTACTGCAATAGTTTTTTCTAAAACGCAATAAAGCACTTAAGATGAATCGTTGGCTTCATAAAGACCTATGAAAATCTGCCCTACCAGACTGTCAAGTGAAGAAGGTTCTTTTACACAAATTCGCTTACAACTGTCACCCACACATGCACACACATCTACCGTGATTGTCCTATCTGCGAGTGTCCATGTATACTACACGAATCGAGTGTGTCTCGTCCGGAAATATTACGTTCACATTCCACAAATTTAATCAGAATTGTTATTATATCTTAAAATATGTCTAATTAAAAACTGTAAGCTAGAATCTACAAATAAGAAGAAATTATTTACTAAGGACGTTGACGTCGAATGAACACGCGAGACTGGCTCCTGAGTCTACACCGTCGACTACAATCGTTCGGAAAAACAAACGCTGATCATAGATTCGAGTTTCTCTAACAAAGAATTGCGCAATATGCGACCAGCAGCATGCTTGAATAAAAAAGTAATCTCCGGTAACTTGGTATTTTTGAAATAAAATGAATGAGTTCGATAATTAATTTAGTAAAATTTGATTACAGTACTTCCTCTTAAAGAAACTTAGCTTTTAAAAACTGTAGTTCCCTTAACTACTGTGCGGAGCTGAAAAGTTGGCATGCAGAAGGAAAGCGAATCTGATTGGCTATAGTACAGTCTCTTCTCTACAGGCTCACCTTCTCTAATATAATTATAAAGACAGATTACATATATTATCATTATTAGCTGAAACAGTAACATCCAGAATCAGATCATATAGTACCGCGAGCAAAAGAAGGCGAACGGGACACATTGAAACGAGTGACATAGAGCAATAGCGCCAGGCGACTTGCCTCTCGATCCTAATAGCGAGCGATTCACCCTGTATACGTATACTAAAACGGGCAGACAAAAAACTCCTTAAATAATTTTAGATCCTATAAAGAACAAAATATTTCAAATTTGAAGAGTAAAAAAAGTATTTTAGACATGCAGTAAATGAAAATAAACGGGGCCAAATAAGTGCAGCCCCGAAGAAGTGGCAAACGACACATTTAAAAGCTTGTAGCCTGAGGGGCTTACATATGTAGCACATCACTGACAACGAGAGAGTCACACTTAGAGCTCGCAGAGGTACTATAATGCAGTGTCGTTTCAGAATATTATCCACGGGCTTGCAGTGGCATCGCAGATGGACTTACGCAGAGTGAGTGAAATACCCCTCTTGCAACTGTGCCGTCCGACATGCCAACTTTTCAGCACTGCATAATACAACTGTATAGCAACATCTAAGTTGTACACCTCCGCTACAAACGTATGCCGTCAGTTCAATGCGTATTGCTATCTGATTTGTTTATTTTGTATCACGCTTCTGTCTTCCGCGCGAGAGCCGAGGAAAGCATAGTTCGACGTGGACGGAAATTTATGTTCCTTATGATAGTTTTCAATTTACTTCAGTAGTTTTACGTTTTAATTTAGGCGGTTTACCTACTTTTTTTTGTTACGTTGTGTATAACGGGCGGTACAACACACAGAAGTGTATGGTGTGTTTCAACAAAAATTCGCGGACGAAACAATCGCGGTACACGTTTATGCGCACGTGGGTGATAGTTGTAGGAGAATTTATGTAAAATGATATTCATCCTCCCTACTTGACAATTACATAGGGCGGATTTGATAGGCTCTTGTGGATTTTAGCGAACAGTTTAATGTTATACAACTGATAAATGCTTTATGTAAATGCTTTACAGAAAAATGTTGCAGATTCGCCTGGTGTCGTGTGTCACCACTTTGGCTACGAAGTGTCTTTCTAGGTGGCTACAGCACTGACTAAACCCATGACCAACCTACCTGACGCCTGCTAGTAGTAGTCTAATCCATCGCTTCAGATGTTTTTCACTCGTATTTTGAACAATTAATCATTCAGAAACGAAGTCTTCAAAGCAATTTTGTCGTTCTTGGTTTTTGTGTTATTTTGGCATGAAGAATCACCTCTTAAAGCAGTGCTGTCCAATTTGGCTCTTTAAAGCCTAGAGCCGTCGCCCATCACTATCTGCCGTTACTGTGGAATAACAGAAACAAGAATCTGAGCTTCTTTGTTTATGAACGACTCACATCAAAACCAGATTAAAAGGGGTGAAGGCGCGTGAGGGGCCCCCTTCCAGAACCAAATTGGGCAGCTCTGTCTTAACATAAACCGAACACCCTGTACAGTGTATCTACCTTGTGCAATAAAAACGATTTGGAATTATTGAACAAACGATGAATAAACATGAAAGTTGTTTATCTAGTATATTTTAAAAAATAATTAGCAGAACTACCTACATAGTTACTAATGTTGTACTAGCTATTTTTAATTTAATTTAAAGATTTTGCATTGTATGATTAGGAATATATTCAGCAGCTGGTGTGTGAACACATACAATATATGTAGACATAAAATTCAATCTGCCAAGTGCCTTGCCATATTATTTAAAATATTGTATACAAAATCTTGATGTAAAAGAAGCTTAACATATATTAGAATAATCTGGTTACTTTCAGTAGTGTATTTTTCGTCATTGCAACTTTAATTAGTTTGTCTATATTATAATTATGTAATTAGTGATATTAAAAGTCGCTAAATCTAACATGATCAGTTGGCCTAATTTCGTACAGATATAGGTACGATGTGATAGGATAGTAAGATTTGAATACACAACTTGTTTTATGCTAATTATGAAAATTACTATGCTGCATCGAATCAAAGGTTTAATATTTCACAATACACACAACATGCCATGAAAGCTATACATTCAGTTAGGTGCAAGAAAGCAGTATGTGTTATTAATTTTTGTTCTCAGTTAATTAATACAGAAATTTCTAGGGTTAATTAGGATGAAAATGGAAGAAGTATCGTAGTGAAAAAATTGAACTGCTGCTTGAAGAATTAATGACAAAAATTATTTTTCACTTACAATTTAAATTTTAATTTTTGTTTTAGTACGTTCACTTTTAGGAAATTAACAGGAAAAGTACTGATAACGGTCCTCCGAAATATCGATTCACTATCTTTAAACAATTATAATATACACTACCGGCCAATATGTACATAGAGGAATGATTATAAACCGTTTAATTTACATTTTTAGAACACAAACATCAACTGCTGAAGTTAAGATGGTCACAATATGCCACGTATGTGAACAAAAATATTAGTTTAGGAAAGATTTTGAAATAAAGGTCAGACAGTTTAAAGGTTAAATGCTTTTGAATAAAAAAAGTTTAACGATTTAAACATTTTTTATAACTGTACAAGAATTCTGAACGTACAAATTTATAATCCTGTAAGGATTTTTGGCTAGTTAGTGTAGAAATATTTAAGTACAATTAATTGTTAACATATATTTGATGGAAATACCCAGTAAGGCAAACCTGCAAAGCCAAATTTTGTCCAATGCCTGTTATAAAGTTATGGCTACAAGTTTGATGCAAGATTTGCTATAAACAACTTGCGCGCATATTGGTAACAACATAGGCAGCAAATTGGCAGCAAAATATGCAGAACATTGGCTTGCGCAAACCTTATTCCGGTTTGGCCCTCAATTTGATATAGGTCATGTTGCCACTTTCTGCCAATTTGTTTTACCATTTTGTCAGCTGACGATGCTTGCAAAGCCCAAGTCGAATGCGAAAACAGATGATTATGGTTTTTTAGACAACTTTTGTCATTTATTGCTAGCAATTTGCTTAAAACGTGTACACAACTGGTTACTGTCATGGTAGTAAGTAGTAATTGTTTATTCTAAAATAATAGAAATTGTCTAACGTTTAGTTATTAGTGTAAGTATTGTATAAGTTTTTTAAATCTTATCTGTTATCGCTAGCAAATAAAAGGACATTATCATATCATGAAAATATTCGACTAACTTGTAACATTACACTACATCCACTGTTCATATCGATGTTTCTGAAAT
This sequence comes from Dufourea novaeangliae, assembly GCF_001272555.1. Lineage (NCBI taxonomy): Eukaryota > Metazoa > Arthropoda > Insecta > Hymenoptera > Halictidae > Dufourea > Dufourea novaeangliae. The sequence goes on along the minus strand of NW_015374330.1, from coordinate 16,300 downwards.
AAACTTTATTAACTTGTGACTCTTATAATTCTGAATGACCTTTTAATCACGTTTTTTTGAACTCTCCTTCCGAGCAGCTGTTGTTATAATAAATGGAAGATAATATAACATACCAATTGCAGAAAAAAGTGCTACAACTTAGAACTTTCCGTGTCTAAGTAACAAACATACAAAAACAATTTTTACACTTTATGCATTCTTTAATTCTTTCTTCTTAAATATTGATCAGCCTTTTAATTCAATAATTCTTCAAAAATTGTGATTTTAAGATATCTACGCCAATATAAACATATTTAAAAGAATTATAGTTCTGGATTTTGGTCGAATTAAAATATTCGAAAATTTTCCAAAAGCTATATTATAAACATTGTACTATTTATCAATTCCCTATGAAAGTTTGCAATACACAATCCATATTTTTTTGACCAATTATTTTCAAGATAAGACGAAGCACAAAAACCAATATGTCCAAATGTTCAACTAAAATATGATATTTGAACACCACCATTGATTTTTAATGTATTACTTCGTGTATGTACGTGAGTAAGTTTATTATAGTCGCAATAGATCAAACGCTTAATATTTCCTTCGATAACGCAACTATTTGCAGAATCATGCACCGACATTTTAAACGATTTACAATTGTTATATTTTTGTTAAATAGAACAATGGATGGATTTCTGATTACTATGTAATTCTATTTATGTTCAGTAGCACAGATGCAAGAGTATAATTATTTTGCATTACAACTCTCTTTATTCGAAGCAGTTGAATCTTAAATAGTTTACGAAAGTCTTTGTACGTTAGTGACACAGAATCTCTAGTGCATTTCCTGAGAGTTTGATTATAGAATTTACAAAGAGCAGTGTTAAGTCTAATAACTCATTTTGGATAGGAAAGTGTTTACGTTACGATTTTTTTGTTTACTTCAAAACAATTGTTCCAAGAAGAATTCAGTAGTATCGCTTAATTCAATGACAAGGTAGGGACTCAATTGAGAACGCACGAAGTAATATACTCCCGCTATTTCTAAAAGCAACATTAAAACAAGGTCCCATCGATGTATCTATGCATCAAAAAGACGTAAATTTATATATGTAAAAGAAATACGATGGAAAAATATTAAGATCACGTACATTCTAAGATAAATATTTAAGGGGGGAGACTCCTTTGGGGCCAACTCCAAATCGATCGAAGCGCTGATATAATCAATCGGACACTAACGAAAACACATGATCGATAATTGGAACAGCTTAATAATATGACATCTAACGGCAATACCCACAAATAAATTTTGTTCCCCATTACCATCAAGTTGGGTTTGTGTATTTACTACGCGAAAACAGTGATGCCTGACAGTATCGATTTCTGACAATTCTGCCCATCAGGAAAACGATGGAATACCTACGGCTCGTGGCGAGATTTCGACTCTCGCCGAACATAGGAACAGAATGGTGCGACTGA
>NW_015374330.1:13915-14156 GCF_001272555.1 Dufourea novaeangliae | reverse complement strand
CCCTGTCCGTGTGCGCTGGCCGTTCGAGAGACGGTGAGCTATATTTAGAAAAGAGTGGGGGTAAACCGTACCACGTTCTGACATCACTGCTGCCTTGGAAATCCTTTTCGAATACCACTGCGGCGAAAATTCACGTTCTCGACGCGATGCCCCGCAACCTAAACGCGTGAGCAGTCAAGAGACCCTATTTGGATCCCAATGCGGCTGTTTTACTTTTTATTTTTAATTATTTTATAATTTC
>NW_015374330.1:327-12403 GCF_001272555.1 Dufourea novaeangliae | reverse complement strand
CTTTCGATGATCGTGAGCAAACAGTTGCCCACTACCGATATAAATGTACGAATATAATTATAAGATCTAATTTTTATTTTACTGTTTCAGTTAAAAAAAATGATAAAAAAAATCATGTGTAGCGACCGTCGCGGTGGACGGCGCGGTCGCCGGCGCGGCGGCCGGCGGAGTGGTGGCGCCAGCCGCCTCATATATGTCAATAATTATTTTCATTTAAATAAAACATTTTTGATAATATGAAGATCGTACTTTTTTTCAAATCCTTCAAGTCCTTCTTTCCTTATCCCTGTGCACATATATACAAGAAAGTCGAAAAATCGTTGTTAGTTCAAAATCTATTTCCGCTGGTCGACAAATGAAAAGATTGAGGGAGCGTTTGCGATTAATTGTATTCTTTTTGCATCTTTTTATGAAATATATGTGTAAGTATATAACATCTGCATTAATTAGGTCAATAAATGATAAATAACTATTGTTTCTCGGGAATGCCATTTCAAGTATTTCGTATGTAATAAAAAAAATTAGCATCATTGCAAGTACAAATAGAAAAGGTTTATCGTTGCACACATTAGTACGTAGGTATTGCTTCATTCTTGAATCTCTGTCAGTCGCACCATTCTGTTCCCATGTTCGGCGTGAGTTGAAATCTCGCCACGAGCCGTAGGTATTCCATCGTTCTCCTGATGGGCAGAATTGTCAAATGGCAACAGCGTAACAAAACAATTGATACGATCCAGGATGTGTTGCGAGGTTACATATACCGACTTCCCTCTGTTTTATCGATGCTCGGTGGTAACATGGCCAAAGTGACTGACAAATACCATGAGCGCTGCTAGTGGAGAATCCTTGAACTATACCACTGTATATTCCTGAGCCTGGACGCGTCAAATCGTAGAATCCAACTTACGCCTTCCACAAGTAATAAATTAACAAAAATCGGATTTCTACGATAGTGTGACAGTGGTGTACAGGGTGGTCTGGTCAGCATTTGACGAGAAAATAACTAAATCGTGTGATATTTGACAAAATGTGACTTGAGCAGCCATCTTGTGGGCGTCATCGGCGTCTGTCACAATCGCACAATTTCTAAAATTCTAATTCTTTCAATTAAAATGTGTTTATTGGTGTTTATACGGACCAGACCACCCTGTAGGGAAGTCTGCCCGTGAGTTCTATACCAGTGAAAAGTGCATTTGTGCAATTGTCGAGGCAGAAGTTGGATTCTACGAAATCGAATGTCTCTCTCGTGTATCGCGTATACATACACGGTTCCCGTTGATTGTGTGAGCGCACGGACACAGCACACGGGCCACGGAGTCTCCCCCCTTAAGTTCAATTAAACATACAACAATAATAAAATTTAGATTTAAATGTATTTTCTATATTATTCTGCTGCATTGTATGCAAATATTTGTTTAACAAATTGAAGAAATTTAATTCTTTATTTAATCAGTAGTATTTCGAGAGTAATAAGTACTTTAAAGACTTTCAATAATCTTGATTGACTTTTTTTAAAACTAATTGATAATATAATTAATCTATAAATATTAACAGATGCAGCAACTATAAAACTTCTTTCAGAGTCACAATTAGAGACTGATCGTAGAGCGTGTAAAGTAAGATTCACAAGTACTGTTTTCTCATCGATGCCAGATTAAAAAATGTTTATTAAAAAAAAAGACGGCTATTTGCTGTTTGTAAAGACAGAACGCCAGTTCTGAAACCCGTCAGATTTATTTGCAGATTATACAGAACGATGTTGCACATCCAAAGTGCATTGAACTTAATATTGCTCATCTTATTAATAGGTAGGCAAAACCTTATTGGTCTGATTGACAGGGAAAAGCTGGGCGGAAGTAAGGGAAAAAAGACTTTATAAATCGCAGAAAGACCTTCGTAACACAGAAGCGAGTATAATCCATTACCGGCAGGCTCGATATCGTGTTATCCGTGGTAGTCCGTCCGCTAAAGTGCAAGCAGCGAGTGCAGTGAGTGCGGTAGACACTCACCGGTCGAGCTGGTGTTCTGATTGTACTGGTTCAGGCCCGCCGTATGGTATGGCTGGGTTGGGCTGCATGTGGGCCGTGCGCCGTAACCAAGATGAAGAGGCTCGTAACTAGTAGGTCGAGCTACCCCGCAGGAGTAGCCGTTGTCCCGCTGCTGAAGGCAAGCGCCTGGACTAGGGCCCACCGTCATGCCCACGGTCATGCCCATCGGACCCATTCCAGTTCCGGATGACAGAGATGACATGCTGGTGGTGTGCTGATTCTGTTGGCTACCGCCGGACATCGTGAAACTCGGCATAGACGTCATTGGACTATCAAAATCGAAACGAGTACGTCCAAGTTAGTGATGTTTTTTTGTATATATTCTTTTGTGGACAAAGTAGAATCCACAGTATTTGAATTAACGTTTTCGCTACTATCGTCGCCCATAGGCTTTTTGAAATTTCGTTCAAAGTTGGTTGTTGTTGGTGCCTATAGGCGTTCAATCGATATCGCTTACCAACTAATGTTTATGCTTAGTTTTGAACCACAACTGCTACAAAGCGCTTATTACTTCCATGATTTGCCAAACGCCCCACAGACGCTACGATTCATTGTACAACTGATCGTACAACCTAGGTTGCTTCGGCCGTCGGAACAACAACTGCAACGTTTGTGGCGCGGTCGTACGACTTGCAGACAATTTAGCATGCTAAAAATCTCTCGTCCTAACCGTCTGTCCAATTCCCTGTGTAACTTGTCGTACGACAAATCGTATTGTCTATGGGAGCCTTAAGAGTATACTGCTACGAGTACTGTCACCTTGAACAGCTTGCAATTTTTTGGAATCGTTATCGCTGACGAAAAATTTTGCTGCTAGCAGCGACAATCACTGCTAGGTATCTGCATCCGCTACGCATGGTTTACATTAAAATCTGCCGCAGCGAAAGGGTTAATCGGAAGACATGAGTATGCGAATAATCGGATTTTGTGGACAATAGAACACCCAATGTTCTGATATAGGCCTTCAAGTATTTTAAATAATGGAAGGCCAATATTAATTATGAAAATCCAGGACAATGTAATCGCAGACAATTTGGCTAAAGGTAAGAAAGGATTCAACATCAAAGGTCCAATCCACACAGTGCTGATCCTAATTACAAGTAGGTACACCGATGAGCAAACTCGGATTCCGCTAGGGGAAAAAGCGGCATAGAAGAAAAGTCTTCTACCACTTGGCAAATTTATTCCAGGTAGTGAAATAAATGTTAAATTAAATATTAATTTGGCATATATGCCAGTAATTCCAAATACCAAATGGTAGGAGGATTTTTCCCTACGTTACTGTTTCCCCTAGTGGAAACCGAGTTTGCTCGTCGGTGTACATCTCATTTGTTTGTATTATCATCTCCGTTGTCGAGAAATGAAAATATTCTTTGTTGGTAGAATTCTATCAAAGCACACGAAAAATTTGAACATGGAAACAATTATAATAAATTATTATTAAATATTCAAAAAGTGTCGTATTTAATTGAAGAAAGTATAAGTTCACGTACAGAAGAATGTATGTAATGATAATTTAGAGTAGAAAATAGTTTCATTAAATAGTTGCTACTCTGTTATGGGTGACCATTGAAACATTGATTACAAAAAAAAATAAAGAAATTTTTCATCAAATGTGGGATTCCTTAGAACCCCGGTATGAATCACAAGATAATTTTTTATGCAAACAATTCTACTCGTGTAGTCATACGAATTGCGTATAAATAAAAACAGAACGAATGAATAACAGAATAAATAAGAGAACATTCGATTATATTTTAATTCTAAATTTTATACTGTGAATATTAAATGCACATTTCTATACAGGATGGGGCAATAACTATTACAACGTCAGATATCGTGTAAACTATAAGGTTCACAGAAATATTTGTTTAACCAAAATTGCACAGTACAAAGAGTGCCATCCGATGGCACTAATAGTTTTTCTGCAGGTGGCGGTACTTTGGATATTTCGAGGTCATTGAAAGTCATAGAAAGTAGAGAAAAGCGATAATGCTTACGGGTTACTTCACTGAAAATGAACACTGTCTGGAGGACATTTTAATAAGTTTGCAGAATAAAATAAACGTGATAAGAGTAGTATTATGTTGGTCAACCGGGCACGATGTATCCGTTTGAAGAGTAGGTCGATATGCTTCTCATTTATGGCGGATGTCAAAAAAAAAAAATTCTGTAAGGGCAAAAAACTTGTATGCTGAACGATATCCACATCGGTCTCAACTTTCGCGCCGAACATTTAAAAATATGTGTAATAAACTTAGGCAAACCTGTAGTTTAAATGGTCATTAAAATGAACGCCAAAAGCGAGTAACGAACGAAAAAAATGAAATCGGCGTGCTCGCAACTGTGGCTACAATTCCTTATGTTAATTCGCGACAAATTGAACGAGAACCTGGCATTAGTAGGAGGAGCGTACTTCGCATTTTTCACCGCCACAAATTTCATTCGTACTATGTTAGTCTTCACCATCACTTGCAAGGGAACGACTTGAAGAGTTTTTCTTTAAAAACGGAGTCGTAGGCAAAGAACGGGGTCATTTTCATTGAGTGAGACTACAGAGTTGTCGTGTCGTAGGGAGTTGGAAGTTTAAGTTGTTCGTGTGGTCGTTTATTGTTAGTTATAGTTGTAGTTGTATCTAGTTTAATTGCCATTGTTATACTAAAGTATAATTACAATTATAATAAATACAATTGTATTCTTTATCACATTTTGCCGATTTTTAAGGTTTGGCAACACCTTACAATCACAGATTAGGGTATGGGGTTACAGGTTCGGAGCTCAGTGTTCAATGTGTTAAAATATGTTTTAGACGAATCGAAAAATTAATATTTATCAAAATTGAAATTGAAGTTATATGTAAAGTTGTAATGTGATATTGTTCTGTACTGATTCTTTAGTTAACCTAAAAGCGAGTATTCCTTGTTCACACATGGTGTTTCAATATCCGGGTCAACAAATGACAATTATTATCCCTTAGCGCTCCGCGCGTTTCTTTACCACTGTCTACCAGCAACTCCGGCACATTTTTGCAGGGAAGCGTCTGAGAAAAAGGAAGTCTTATTTTGAATGGAAAAAATGATATGTGCTTGTGAATGCATTTGATTTTATTTATTTCATAAATATGCATTTTCCTTTGTAAATACAACATAAATTTTCAATTTTGTAATTCACCATGGTGTGATATCTTTGGAAACAGTGACCCCTCCCCCCCCGCCCCCATGTGCATTCTGGGTTTACTTGGGCAAGTGTTACAGTAATCACTTATTTGACGTCTGCCATCCTTTTCTTTCTTTTTAGAACACACAACGCAGTCCCTCTTTCAACCTTTCCTCATTATGTGAAGTTTTCCGTTTAATCTGGTTCAGAAATTGACGTATGTATAAGTTCTTGTTCTGTCCTGACGAAAATCTCCTGCGAGTTGATCGACTAAAATTTTTCAGTGTTTTACAGTTTTATAGAGAATGTATGAATTCATGATAGACATCTCCATTCCCCAGAAAAACAGTTTTCGCCACTATTTAAGTGATTTCCTCAAAAAGCAATAACTGGAGGCATATTGATCAGCCCGATCAACACCACCCATTGACTTTGTGTATTCGACAACTACACTTGGCTTTTCGATTACTTCTTCTGTACCTCCTCGTATAAATCTTTTAGTGGCTATCATTCCAGCATTATGCCACTTGCTCAATAATGATATTATTCTCTTATCCCGCCAAGCTAAGAGCATTGTATTTCCCTTTTTGTATGCGATAGTCCTTTTTTCGTAAAATTTTGGTTTCTTCAGAGTTGTTGGAATACCTTTTCTGTTTGTTTGTATGGTACCGGTCAAGTGGCACTTTATTTTTCTTAATTCTTTAGCTAAGGATATACTAGTGTAATGTTTGTCGGTGCGCATGTGATATCCTTTTACGGTAGGTACTCGATCCAATAATTGTTGGTACAGATGCACGACAATTCTAGTTCTGACCAGTAAATTCGGGCTTGAAAGATTTTCGGAAGTGATACTTCCATAATATGGAAAAATGCTATACACATATCCCGTTTCTTAATCTGCTAAAACGTATATTCGAATGCCTCACTTGGTAGGTTTATTGGGATTGTATGTGATAAAACATTCCTTTAACTTTTACTACAGATTCGTCAACGCAAATATTTTCTCCAGCTATCAAATATTCGGAAAATCTTGAATTTGTATATTCTAAAAAAGAACTCGTTGAATACGAGTTCTAATATCATTTCTCACAGGAACAGGTGTTTTCAAATGCAACATCCAGAGTATCTGGTTGAATCTTTTCTTTGTAAATATGTTAATAAAAATGGATCCTACTATTGTCCCTAACCGACCAGTATTCTTGCACATTTGCCAGAGATATCATACCCCTATTGACGATAATTCCGATGAAAGCACAAAATTCATCCTGTTCCACATCATGCCACGTTTGGCAACTAGAGTTACTAGATATTTCTTTCATTCTTAGAACATTTTCTGCGTAATTGTTGGTTTCTTTTATAATTTCATTCACCCATTCTTCCGTGAAAAACAATTTAAAATGTTGTATCAGCTGTACAATATTTGAAGGAACTTGTAACTTTTGACGATACACTAAAATGTATTCTTTCTGGAATATCTAATTCTTCTGTAACATCACGCTATTTATCTAAGTCTTCTAATAAATCTTCGCTTTCACTTTTAATAATGGTCATTCTTCATCTTTTCCATGGTATTATTCCGCTACCACTACTTGAAGTATCAGAATCATAATCGATATTGTCTTTAGATGTTAAAATACTTAATTTATCTTTTAATACTTCAAAATTAAATACGTCTTCACTAGCACTCAGCTCTAAATTTCATCATAACATTCATTCTTCTCCATGTTTTTAAATATAAAAGAAGGTCATAAAATAATGTTTTAACTACAGATAACAATTGCCAACGCCAACGATGACAAAGCATCTTGAGCGTAATCATGTTAATAACAAATGTCTCCGCAGCGGAGCCACCAGAGTTACGGAACGAATAACGGATGACTCCACAGCGGAGCCAACGGAGCGCTAAGGGTTATTAAACTTTTCGTTGCGACGACGTAAGCCGCGAAGCGCTACTCGATGGTAGAGATTGTAATTGGGATATACATACCTTCGCCTTAAATTTCTTCTATAAGTACAATCGGCGTGATATAGAGACGAAAATGACAATATAGCTCAGTGGCATAATAGAAACAAAAGTTCTCGTGTAGAAATACATATATGTCTGGTCTGCCTATCATCCTCGAAACCGAGGTATACATAGTGTTCGGCTACTGGTGTCAGAGACTTTAAGGAGTAATCCTACATGTCAAAATGAGACAAGAGTGATGAAACAGTATTTTCAAACTATTAACTCACAAATTGAGGTCAGAAACGCCGGAAAACAGGAAATCTGCAAACAATGCTGTAAACGTAGGGTATCACAATCATGGGGCATACACTGGTTTAGTCTGAGAAACGCAGCCTTACTTTTTAGCCAACCATGTGATATGTACCCATCTTTCTTCTGCTACTATCCTAACATCTGCAGGCCAATTACAAGCATTGGCAACCCTGCCGACAAACAATATTCACTCGCTGTTTAATGAATTTTATTACTTTTTTATAGTTTGCGTGCGATTCGAGTAACATTTCCTTAGGGCTCGTCCAGACGCGTCCAGTAATTTAATCGGGTGGTCAGTAGCCACTTACTACTAAACGGTTTAGTACATAGAATGTGTTTGAATTAGTACAGTTGAGACGACGTAATTATGTGATTCCAAATCGTGCTATAAGAAATGGTGCCCTGATTTCACTAGAAGAAATTGAAGAAGAAATAGTCGAAACAAAGCATGTATGAGTTAAAAAGTGAATAAATAGAAGAGAGTTGTTGGGAGTAAGAAAGAAAGAACTATAGTTAGAAGATGTTACAGAATACTTCAATATACTTTCAATGTCGGAAAATTCTTTTGATTTATTGTTGAACAAAATTAAATTTTGAATTCAACGAAGAGATACATACAGGGTAAGTCTCGTAACGTGACGACTTCAAGTAACTCGTAAGTTATTTGCTGTACGAAAAATTGTTCACACAAACGTTGCATGGTTTTGTGGCGGCACGTGAACGTACACGCCGCCTCATATACGACGCATTTGCCGGATCGACGTACCGGTGGACGTGTCAATCCGCGTGTTGCGATAAGGCGCATTTCGACTACTCGGGCGAAAGTTCTCGGAACGGCGAGGCCGTCGTCTGTATACATTTTCGAATAATCGAGAACGTTTTCGTTCAATGCGTCAGACGACGGCCCTCTTGGAAAGTCGTCCCGAGGATATAAAAAGGGCAGTCAGATCTCCAGCGTTGCACGAGCAACAACGTCAGTCGGTAACGTTCCGAGCGAGCATAGACACACGCGCAATAAACATCTACGAGCATATATGTGGGGATTATTTCACCCGTACGCCATATTTCCCCACAGTTTCTAGGGGGGCATATAGTGCTGTAATCGGTTTTTGTTATTTTGCTTTTTTATCAAGATATGAGAGCCACCTTCAGTTTTTTAAATAGGAAGCCCAATATTTTATCTCGAATTCGGGTAAAGCTCCATATTCTGCGTACAAAAGTATTATATCAAAGAGGGCTTAAAATGAATAATTACTGAGATATTCTCAAATTCATAATCTTCTATTAGGAAATATTTCATTATACTCACAAATAGAAATAGAAATTATAAAGTACTACGGTTCAACCATCTACAGCTCAGCAAAAAAACATACACTAAAAATAATTGACCCAGTGCAACCATACGGCATTAAGAATAACTATATTCTCAATGTGTACTACACGTGCCCAATAACCAGTATTTTATACGAAACCAACAAAATGACGCTCGAGGAAAGAAGAAAAATCCACTCCACTTCAAATAACCCTACCTTCCACTACATATTCTCCAATAGATTCAAAGTACTTTACTCCAAAAGACCTAAGTTACCATCACCACTTTACATCGGACTTAACGAAATTCTAAAATCGCCTATTATCGAACGCAAGCAAGGAAAAATAGCTTCTTGGATTATCAAGACTCCTCCAATCAACACGGATCTAGCCGACCAGCCAAAAAATCAAATAGACAGGACGGTACACAAAACCAAATTCCTAGATTTAAAATATCACTACACCCACTGCAAACAAATTTACACTCATGCATCAAAGTTCGACACAAGAGTAGGTTATGGTATTATCGCCGACAATACAACAATAAAACGGAGTCTCTCCAAACTAGCCTCAATCTTTACTCCGGAAGCATATGCAATACTTGATGCCCTAAAATACACTAGCACCCACAACTTCAAAAACATTGCCATATATTCAGACTTCATGAGCGTAGTAACAGCCCTAACAAGACCAAATAGCAAGAACAGCCATGAAGTTATAACAAAAATACTGGAAGCATACACAGAACTACATAACGACAATAACACGGAGGTAAATATCATCTGGATCCCTTCGTACCAAGGAATAACGGGAACCGAGAACGCAGAGACAGCGGCAAAAGAAGCAACAACCCTACTACCAGTCGAACCAACAACACCAATACCACACTAGGATCTCATACATCATATAAAAATAACCATGAAAGAAGAATGGAATTAAATCTGGACAACAATAAGAAGAACAAAAATACACAATGCAATACAAAATTTCTGCCAACCAATCCCTCTTTGTGATTTAAATAGGAAAGAAAAATTCATAATGTCCCGATTAAGAACTGGCCACACTAAAATCACACATGAACACCTATTCAAAAAAACTGAACAACCATACTGCATCTATTGCCCCAACGAAATCCTTACAGTTGAACACATCTTATACCAGTGCGGAAAAACTGAACCACAAAGACAGAAATACGGCATAAAACCAAACACAGCCCTAACAAAAACCTTTTTAAAGTGGAAAAAAGTTTTCTTCACCCGACAGCGGATTCGAACTCGGGACCCGTAGTGTCGTAGTAGGTTACTCTACCGACTCACCTACGGCTCCTCCATTATGACATGCTTTACGTAAATGAATGACTTAGCACGTACAAAACTTTAAACCATAATATCTCGAAAACGAAGGGCCATTCTAGGGAAACCAATGACGGTTTGGTAACACTATGAGTCCTACAACATGTATATGTATAGTATCATTCCAAACACGATTAGCCGACCTGTAAGTTCCCCTTGTCAGTCAACGTGAGATCACAACTTCGTTAATGCCATCAAGCCATGTTTGTAAACACGTTCTGTGTTACATGTTAGACATCATCAATATGAGATGTAGCTGAGTTTAGTAGGTGTTTAATACCTCAGTAAACGTAAAAGTAAGATGTTCAGTAACAAAGAAAAGTGCGATATGATAATTGTTTATAGTGCGTGTTAGCGTCAACGTATTTAGAATGGAGTCGAGGACAGTTTGCCTAGTGTTGTTTTGCCTTCAAAGGATTTATGATAGGGACTTAGAGTGCATGCGGTCCTGGAAAGACGGGCGTGAAACTAAACAGCCCTGATGTCACGCGACGGCGGCGGGCCGGGTTGGGTCCTTTAATTATCAGCCGTCGTAGGTTTGTTTATGAGAAATAGATGAGGGAAAGTTAGAGTTGAAAGCTAGATTATTGTTCCTGGAGAATCTGGCCACGGAGAGGTGAAGGCAGGGATGCTTTCTGGTAAGAGGACTGTATTGAATCGCACGGCACTTACCCCACAATCTCTGAGGAATAGGAGAGCTAAGATATTATACCAAACTTTGTAAGGCTTAGTAAAAGGCTCCAAGAAGATGGCAGTTTTAACGTACGAAAAGTAACTGTCGTAAAATTGTAAATAATGAAGGATGTCGTGCTTCTACCTTAGCAGCTCTTGCCCATAATCCACATATCAGTACACGGCAGATTTCAGCTGTTAAAGCAGTTCACACATTAGAAGCAGTGTTGTGCGTATTCGTCATTCGGATAACTTTCATTCGTATCACCTATCAGTACATCAGAAGCTACTACATGAACGAGATTTTGAGAAACGCGTACAATTCTGTGATTAGTTGTTGCACCAGATGGAAGATTCGTGTGGTGCATTTGTACAGACTGTTTTATAGACTGACGAAGCCACGGTCACGAATTGCGGAGATATTAATACAAAAAATTCACATTGGATTCATGAAATTGACCACCAACAACGGTGGAAAGTGAATGTTTGGTGCGGCATAATTGGTCACTAAATCATTGGACCGTGCTTCATTGAATGATCATCAATAGTTCAAACATAGTCCATATTTTTGTCCGAAACACTACCAGGCCTATTAGAAAATGTACCGTGTATAATACGTTAATTAATGTGGTATCTACAGAACGGCTATCCAGCACATTATAGTCGGCAATTGTGGCAAATATTAAATAGGGTGTTTTCTAATCGTTGGATCGGACGTGGCAGTAACATTGCTTGGCCAACTCGTTTGCCAGATTTAACGTCGCTCGACTATTCCCTTCGGAGAACATTAAAAAATGAAGTTTATCGCGAGCCATGAACGACGGCCGAAAATATGCGATAATGTATTATTAGTGCATTTGTCGCAATAACTGCAAAAACACTAGAAAGAGTTCGTCGTTCACTCATAATCCGATTATGCAAGTGCATTGATTGTAATGGACAATATTTCGAACACCACTTTAAATAAAACTTGTTTTACAAATAATTTCACGAATCTTTAAAATCTTATTTTAAATCTTATTTGGTGTAATACTTTTTTACGCAGAATTGGTGCTATATACGAATTCGAGAAAAACTATTAGGCATTCCATTGAAAAAACTGAATGTGACCCTCATGTCTCGATAAAAAAGCAAGGTAACAAAAAACAGATTAGAGCAATGTATGTCCCCTTGAAAACCATGCAATATTTAATTGCAATTTTAACCATACATCCATTCCGTAGTGATTCATCTTTTAAAAACTCACAAAAAAGCTTATTACTGAATTTCACTAAAGA
>NW_015374330.1:0-309 GCF_001272555.1 Dufourea novaeangliae | reverse complement strand
CTACACGATTAGAAAAGTCTAATAAAATGGATCTACTCGATTAAATTTTAGTGTCAGCAAACGATAAATTATTAAATTACTCGCCACTCGACTAAATTATTGAATGTGTCTGAACGGGCAATTAATTTGGTGGCAATCGTCAAGGCGAACAACATTTAGTCGGCGCGAAATATCTTTGGAATTTTTTTTTTTTGTTTTTTTTTTTACTTTTATTTATTTGGAGTGGTCGCATCAACTGTAAAGTCCTTAGCGACCACTTGTATTACAAAATATGGAATATAACTTGCGTCTACAGCTCGTCGAGTAGAT
>NW_015374329.1:0-358 GCF_001272555.1 Dufourea novaeangliae | reverse complement strand
GAGGATCCGGATCCTGGGGGTGAACACTAGGCCGTGTTCATGGCCTCCCCAGGGCCGGATCCTCCCTCTCTCCCCTCAGCCGGCGCCACTGGCGCCGGCTGGCTCTCCTGCGGCTGGGTGGCCGCCGCCGCACCCGGCGGCGTTGCCACAGCCCCGCGCCGTTTGCGCCGCCGCGACGGTGATGGAGCGCAATCCCTGCCCCCCCAGACGGTGCCCGGCTGGCCGACCAAGGTCGGAACAAACCGGGCATCTGGGGGACTCCTGGCAGTCCCGCGCCACGTGCCCGGCGCCACCACAGACGTAGCAACGCCCGCCCCTGTCCGTATCACACGGACATTTGGGGCGGACGTGCCCCGCC
>NW_015374328.1:0-238 GCF_001272555.1 Dufourea novaeangliae | reverse complement strand
CACACCACACCTACCTTGATAGAAATGCCCGAAATACTCCCGCACGAACCATATAAGGCAATAAAAGCATACTAGGACTCGAAACCGCCGATAGCAACCGTTTCTCATCCGTCAGCATTAACGACGAAGACTCCGACCGACGGAAGCAAGGAGGGAGAAACTAATAAAACCGGAACGAATTGGCCAGGAACATTCAAAGCCGTCAAACACTTCGTCAGTACACCAAGACATCTCGTCA
>NW_015374327.1:539930-540807 GCF_001272555.1 Dufourea novaeangliae | reverse complement strand
ACGTTCTTTCAGCTACAAATCGAGTACTTGGTCAAGACGAAAGCTGTCAGCACAACGTCGTAATAGTTGTCCAAATGTGAACTACACGTGAAGCGTATGGCGTGAAGCAGTGAAGTGTCTAATATGCATGGGGAATGCAGGCAGATATAGTACATACATCTGACACACCACGCGGTGTCTCTTACGTATTTTCCGGGGGTTCTATGACCCCAGTTTGCCACCCACGGGGGTTCTCTGGCGTGTTCTCTGGGGTTCTATGGCCCCACCGTGTCTCGCCTTCTTGGATTTTTCAAATAGCGCGGGAAAAATGGGGAATTAGTGGTTAGTAGATTTTGTTTATTTACGAGATGGTGGTTAGTAGATTTAGTAACTACTAAGCCTACTAACCACCATCTCGGAAATAAAGAAAATCTACTAACCACCGTCCAGTAACTAATAAATCTACTAACCACCATCTCGCAAATAAAGAAAATCTACTAACCACCGTCAAGTAACTACGAAATCTACTAACCACCGTCAAGTAACTACCAAATCTACTAACCACCATCTCGGAAATAAAGAAAATCTACTAAGCACCGTCCAGTAACTACGAAATCTACTAACCACCATCTCGTAAATATAGAAAATCTACTAACCACCGTCCAGTAGTTACTGTGTGTTAGTGTTAGTGGTTAGTAGATTTTCTTTATTTGCGAGATGGTGGTTAGTAGATTTGGTAGTTACTGGACGGTGGTTAGTAGATTATCTTTATTTGCGAGATGGTGGTTAGTAGATTTCGTAGTTACTGGACGGTGGTTAGTAGATTATCTTTATTTGCGAGATGGTGGTTAGTAGATTTGGTAGTTACTGGACGGTGGTTAGTAGATTTTCTTTATTT